>NW_022610279.1:7500-119375 GCF_000309985.2 Brassica rapa | reverse complement strand
CCACGTGGGCCAAAATCACCCAAACTGTTGTAGGGCACAGAAACCGTACCTGAACCAATGCTCAGCCAATAAAGCAACAACTGCCACAACTACCTCACTAGACCTACCTGCGACAAGGTTCATTCAAAGAGGTGCCATCTCAACCACCAGAAGGAATTTTGGCATTGAAACCAATTTTCACAGAAGCCCAGATCAATCATTCATCACTGAAGCTTGGAATTACAAGAAAAACTTCGTGATGAAAAATTAGGAATTTTACAAATTGGACGTTTCCCATCCTTCCAACCCGTCTATTACTTCTAAATAACTAGATCGACCAAATTTCTGTTTTGAGGATCTTGCCCTTGGAAAATGTAATTGGCTAAGCCGGTTCATCTTAAAACTCCCACATTCACAAGCATGATACCCTAGCTTCCTCAACTCTTTCTTGGCTCACCCCAACTAAGGTTTCATAGTCATCATAGTTTTCAGAAATAATTGGGGTTTGGAAACCAACATCTTAGAGCGTTGTCCTAAACAGGATCAAGCATGCTCTGATACCAACTTGTAAGACCCGATCCCGGCCGCCTAGGCCGCCGTCGATGCCTCATGTCGCTCGGTCCACTTCCTGGCCGAACCTCTTAATTTTTGCCCTTTATTTATAATATCGCCTAAAGGCGAGAGCTAACTTAGATCTTAGCTAAAGACTTCCCTAGTCAGTAATAGCCTAGATCCTTTAAACAGATACGCAGCGGATTATTCTCTAGTAAACCATTGGTCTAAAACCAATCTAACACTTGTCTGGTCGAATCACCTTAGCCTTGGTCAGTTTACTCAACTTCCAATTAGCTTAAAGGTCCATCCTAAACCCAAACCAAGCCATACGATTCTGAGGTTCCATTCCCCTAAACCATTCTATCTAGATCTACATAAGAAAATGCTAGATCATACCTTTGCCACATCTATGGAGCTTATTAGCTCATCGGTCTCCATTGACTCAAATTGATGTTGCTTGACAGCTGGACCACGATCACTCAATGATCTTACTTAAGGTCCTTATCTTGATTCCGGCATCAAACAACTCCCCTAGGTACTTAGTCATTCAAACAACCATCCCCAAAGACCTAAGTAACCTTTGAGAAGTCTTTGAAAGGATAAGGGTTTGCATCTGGCCTTTCTCGGCTCATGCACAATCCAAAATCCTTTGCCTTATAAGCGATAGTACCAAGTCCATCTTATGGACTGACAAAGCTCATTAGATCCTAAGTCAATCAAGCAACCTTCCTCACATGACTTGGAACTGATGAGTCATCATCTGGCCTGATCGGCCTTGGGACATAACCCAGACAACATATATGACTTGTTCATACCAACCGATGCATTCCTAAATCAGATTAGTTCCGACACCTTGAACCATCATCCAGAGGTCAGGTCGTCCATACTCAACCATGATCATATCTACGGCTTTCCATTAACAATCACACCTAGGCTTAGTACCTATGGTCTACGACACATAATACTAGCCATACACTTCGTCATGTCTCTTAGCCAATACCGAAGCTATCAACACCAAGGTTGATATATAGAAGCATCACACCAATACTCTTACTCCAGAAATGTGACTATCCATACTAGTGCTCGGCCATCGAACCATCGTCATGAAACATGATCCGACCACTAGACTTGATAAACCATCGTCCACTTAGCATGTACTTATATATCCGGCCTTCCATTGCCATCATGTGGGTCTACGCCCTACATAAGGCATATGGCGCCTATCCTACTCACCAACCCGAGGTTGATTGTAAGATATCCTACTTAGCCTTTGCGACTAGAACCATCCAACCATAGTCGAATCATCCATAGTCCCGTCTAACCGTCTGGTTAAGAGATAGGTGCGATTGGCCAGTTATAAGTCCGGCCCAAAGTCTCACGGACCTTCTTACCTGATCCGAGCCAAAGCCTGGATCCATACCATAGAGTAAGGCCCAAGACCCAACCGGATTGCCTTGCAACCGATCAGACCTTGCTACGCAACACTCCGGTTAAACTAACCGTCCGTCCGTTCGACTATGCAGCCGCGGACTGTCCACTTGGTTCGGCCTAAGCCTTGAACCAATGGCACCGTTTGGAACTCACACCCTTTGGGAATTAGTAATCTTTGGACACTCGTGCCTCTTGGCAACTCATGACCCTTGGCATCTCGCACCCATTCAGATGCTCCAACCGTTCGACCTAACCATCCGTATGGACTGTCTGGTCCGTGCGTGTGTCCGGCCTATGGCCAAAGTATCACGCCTTAACCTACCCAAGTCATGAACCATTGTGACTTCTTAGGGAAGGGTTGCAACCGTTCAGAACAGAACAGAACCGCCCCTATCCAATCGGATCACCTGAGGCCGGTTTAGACCATGTGCGCGCCTAACTCATCGGTTATGGACCGCGACCGCATTACTCTACCAGAACCACGGTTATAACCAATCCCAACACATCGACAAGGCCAAGCCAATGTACAGAAGGAGTTGAAGAAGAATTGGATGAAAAGAATGAGAAGAATAGGACACAATCCAAACGCCCATGGCTAGACCGGTTCGGACTGTCCGATTGTCTTAGCCGATGAGTTGGTGGTTACCCACTGACCCTATCTGACTGAACCACGGCTTTGGAGTCCTTCTCCAGACCTTTCTCTATGCCTTGGGTATTCATAACCACACGGCCTCCTCTCTCTTAAACCGTTCTCCTTGCCGGAGATACAAAACCACCACGACCGGCCCTTTTCCGGCCGATCTCTTGGCCGAGACTCTCTCTCTCTCTCTCTCTCAGGAGAGGCCTCATATTTATAGAAAATGAGGGGGTAAGTCTTGCCCCACGAACAGGCACTACTTGCTATCGAACGGGCCCCATCGGCCAAGGGTTGTGCCCCTCCGCCACTTGCCCACGGCCATAAGCCCAACCCACGCCCCAAGCCCAACCCACGCCCCAAGCCTCCTGGACTTAGCCCACGGCCTTGTCCAAAGACCCAACAGCCCATGGCCTCATGGCTGGAGCTCACAGCCCGCCACTGACCTGGACCCGGACCATCGGCCTAAAACCCGAACAGTCCGTCTAGCTGAGGTGAGCTGACTCTCAGCTGCCTCAGCTGAGTGAGCTACTAGTCCAGCTAATGGAGCTGATTTAGAAGGGACTGAGCTGGAGTGAACTAAACCTAGCTTCGTTGAGCTGGCCGAGCTACTCGTCTACTTCGTCCAGTTACCGTCTTACTCGTCCTAGCTGTCTCTTAGCTTATATAAGGTTAAGTCTAAGTTTCCTTATGTTCTTAACCATCTTTCTCGACCATGGAACGCTTGCCTTGAAGACCTAAGACTGTCTGGTACGTTTCCTCGGACCATGGCCGTCCCGACAAGTCCTTTCCAGGATTGGGGCGTGACAGTTTGGGTGACTTTGGCCCACGTGGGCTGCTGTTCAGTACACACAGGACGTCCGGGGCTGTCTGTGGCTGTGTGTCAGCACACACAAGACGTCTGTGACTGTCCGTGTGTGTCCGTGTGTGTCCGTCCGCATACACAGGACGTCTGTGGATGTCTGTCAGCACAAACGACGTCTGTGTGAGTCCGTCAGAACACACATGACGTCCGTGGCTGTCCATGTGTGTCTGTGTGTGTCCGTCACCCCACACAGGACGTCCGTGGCTGTTAATCAGTATACATATCAACACGTTGGTCCTTGGACTTAGCACGCTGGCCCTTCTCGTGGACTGTTTGGGTGATTTTGGCCCACGTGGGCTGTCTGTTCAGTACACAGAGGACGTCCGTAAGTGTCCGCCAGCACACACAGGACGTCCGTGGCTGTCCATGGCTGTCTGTCAGCACACACAGGACGTCTGTGGCTGTTCGTGTGTGTCCGTGTGTGTCCGTGTCTGTCCTTCAGAACACACAGGACGTCCGTGGCTGTCCATCAGTACACATATCAGCACGTTGGTCCTTGGAGTCAGCACGTTGACCCTTCCCGTGGACTGTTCGGGTGATTTTGGCCCACGTGGGCTGTCTGTTCAGTACACACAGGACGTCTGTGGGTGTCCGCCAGCACACACAGGAAATCCGTGGCTGTCCATGTGTGTTCGTGTCTGTCCGTGTGTTTCCATCTGCACACACAGGACGTCTGTGGCTGTCCATCAGTACACATATCAGCACGTTGGTCCTTGGACTCAGCACGCTGGCCCTTTGCAGGGACTGTTTGGGTGATTTTGGCCCACGTGGGCTGTCTGTTCAGTACACACAGGACATCCGTGGGTGTCCGCCAGCACATACAAGACGTCCGGGGCTGTCCGTGGCTCTCCGTTAGCACACACAGGACGTCCGTGACTGTCTGTGTGTGTCCGTCAGCACACACAGGACGTCCGTGGGTGTCCGTCAGCACACATAGGACGTCTGTGTGTGTCCATCAGCACACACAGGACGTATGTGGCTGTCCATGTGTGTCCCTGTGTGTCTGTCAGCACACACAGGACGTTCGTGGCTGTCCATGTGTGTCCATGTGTGTCCGTCAGAACACACAGGACGTCTGTGGCTCTCCATCAGTATAAATATCAGCACGTTGGTCCTTGGACTCAGCACGCTGGCCCTTCTCGTGGATGTTTGGGTGATTTTGGCCCACGTGGCTGTTTGTTCAGTACATAGAGGACGTCCATGGGTATCCGCCTGCACACACAGGACGTCCGTGTGTGTCCGTCAGCACACACAGGACGTCTGTGACTATCTATCAGTACACATATCAGCATGTTGGTCCTTGGACTCAGAACGTTGACCCTTCCCGTGGACTGTTCGGGTGATTTTGGCCCACGTGGGCTGTCTGGTCAGTACACACAGGACGTTCGTGGGTGTCCGCCAGCACACACAGGATGTCCGTGGCTGTCTGTGTGTGTCCGTCTGTGTCTGTCAGCACACACATGACGTCCGTGGCTATCCATCAGTACACATATCAGCACGTTGGTCCCTGGACTCAGCACGCTGGCCCTTCCCGTGGACTGTTTGGGTGATTTTGGCCCACGTGGGCTGTCTGTTCAGTACACACAGGACATCCGTGGGTGTCCGCCAGCACACACATGACATTTGTGGCTGTCTGTGGCTGTCCGTCAGCACACACAGGACGTCTGTGGCTGTCCGTGTGTGTCTGTGGTTGTCCGCCAGCATACACAGGATGTTATTGGCTGTCTGTCAGCACACACAGGACGTCCGTGTGTGTCCGTCAGCACACACAGGCCGTCCGTGGCTGTCCGTCAGCACACAAAGGACGTCTGTGACTGTCCGTGTGTGTCCGTCAGCACATACATGACGTCTGTGGGTGTCCATCTGCACACACAGGACGTCCGTGTGTGTCCCGTCAACACACACAGGACGTCCGTGGCTGTCCATGTGTGTCTGTGTTTGTCCGTCAGCACACACAGGACGTCCGTGGCTGTCCATCAGTACACATATCAGCACGTTGGTCCTTGGACTCAGCACCCTGGCCATTCTTGTGGACTGTTTGGGTGATTTTGGCCCACGTGGGCTTTCTGTTCAGTACACAGAGGACGTCCGTGGGTGTCCACCAGCACACATAGGACGTCCGTGGATGTCCGTGGCTGTCCTACAGCACACACTGGACGTCCGTGGCTGTCCGTGTGTGTCCGTGTCTGTCTGTCAGCACACACAGGACGTTCGTGGCTGTCCATCAGTACACATATCAGCACGTTGGTCCTTGGACTCAGCATGCTGACCCTTCCCGTGGACTGTTTGGGTGATTTTGGCCCACGTGGGCTATCTGTTCAGTACACACAGGACGTCCGTGTGTGTCCGTCAGCACGCACAGGACATTCGTGTGTGTCCGTCAGCTCACAGAGGACGTCCGGGGCTGTCCGTGTGTGTCCGTCAGCACACACAGGACGTCCATGACTGTCCATCAGTACACATATCAGCATGTTGGTCCTTGGACTCAGCACGTTACCCTTCCCGTGGACTGTTCGGGTGATTTTGGCCCACGTGGGCTGTCTGCTCAGTACACACAGGACGTATGTGGGTGTCCGCCAGCACACATAGGACGTCCGTGGCTGTCCGTGTGTGTTCGTCTGTGTGCATCAGCACACACAGGACGTTCGTGGCTATCCATCAGTACACATATCCGGAGTTGGTCCTTGGACTCAGCATGCTGGCCCTTCCTGTGGACTGTTTGGGTGATTTTGGCCCACGTGGGCTGTTTTTTCAGTACACAGGACGTCCGTGGGTGTTCGCCAGCACACACATGACGTCTGTGGCTTTTCGTGGCTGTCCGTCAGCACACACAGGACGTCTGTGGCTGTCTGTGTGTGTCCGTGTGTGTCTGCCAGCATGCACAGGATGTTCGTGGCTGTCCGTTGCTGTCTGTCAGCACACACAGGACGTCCGTGTGTGTCCGTCAGCACACACAGGACGTCCGTGTGTGTCTGTCAGCACACACAGGACGTCCGTGGCTGTCAATCAGTACACAAATCAGCACACTGGTCCTTGGACTCAGCATGCTGGCCCTTCCCGTGGACGGTTCGGGTAATTTTGGCCCACGTGGGCTGTCTTTTCAGTACACATAGGACGTCCGTGGGTGTCCATCAGCACACACAGGACGTCCTTGGTGTTCGTCTGTACACACAAGACATCCGTGGCTGTCCGTGTGTGTCCGTGTGTGTCTGTGGGTGTCCGCCAGCACACACAGGACGTTCGTGGCTGTCAATGGCTGTCCGTCAGCACACACAGGACGTCTATGTGTGTCCGTCATCACACACAGGACGTGTGTGTGTGTGTCTGTGTGTGTCCGTCAGCACACAGAGGAAGTCTATGGCTGTCCATCAGTACACATATCAGCATGTTGGTCATTGGACTCAGCATGCTAACCCTTCCCGTGGACTGTTCGGGTGATTTTGGCCCACGTGGGCTATCTGTTCAGTACACACAGGACGTCTGTGGGTGTCCGTCAGCAGTCAGCACACACAGGACGTGTGTGGATGTCCGTCAGCACACACAAGACGTCCGTGTGTGTCCGTCAGCACACACAGAACGTCCGGGGCTGTCCGTGTGTGTCCGTCAGCACACATAGGACGTCCGTGGCTGTCCATCAGTACACATATAAGCACGTTGGTCCTTGGATTCAGCACGCTGACCCTTCCCGTGGACTGTTCGGGTGATTTTGGCCCACGTGGGATGTCTGGTCAGTACACACAGGATGTCCGTGGGTGTCCTCCAGCACACACAGACAGCCACGAACGTCCTATGTGTGCTGACAGACAGCCACAGACATCCTGTGTGTGCTGGCGGACACCCACGGACGTCCTGTGTGTACTGAACAAACAGCCTACGTGGGCCAAAATCATCCAAACAGTTCACGGGATGGGCCAGCGTGTTGAGTTCAAGGACCAACGTGCTGATATGTGTACTGATGGACAGCCACGGACGTCCTGTGTGTGCTGACGGACACACACGGACAGCCACAGACGTCCTATGTGTGCTGACAGACACACACGAACGTCCCCTGTGTGCTGACGGGAAGCCACGGATGTCCTGTGTGTACTGAACAGACAGCCTACATGGCCCAAAATCACCCGAACAGTCCATGGGAAGGGTCAGCGTGCTGAGTCCAAGGACCAACGTGCTGATATGTGTACTGATGGACAGCCACAGACGTCCTGTGTGTGCTGACGGACACACACGGACAGCCACGGACAACCTGTGTGTGCTGACGGACACACACGGATGTCCTGTGTGTGCTGACGGACACCCACGGATGTCCTGAGTGTGCTGACGGACACCCAGGGACGTCCTGTGTGTTCTGGCGGACACCCACGGACGTCCTGTGTGTACTGAACAGACAGGCCACGTGGGCCAAAATCACCCAAACAGTCCACGGGATGGGCCAGCGTGCTGAGTTCAAGGACCAACGTGCTGATATGTGTACTGATGGACAGCCACGGACGTCCTGTGTGTGCTGACGGACACACAAGGACAAACACGGACAGCCACAGACGTCCTATGTGTGCTGACAGACACACACGAACGTCCCGTGTGTGCTAACAGACAGCCACAAACGTCCTGTGTGTACTGAACAGACAGCCCACATGGGCCGAAATCACCCGAACAGTCCACGGGAAGGGTCAGCGTGCTGAGTCCAAGGACCAACGTGCTGATATGTGTACTGATGGACAGCCACAGACGTCCTGTGTGTGCTGATGGACACACACGGACAGCCACGGACGACCTGTGTGTGCTGACGGACACACACGGACGTCCTGTGTGTGCTGACGGACACCCACGGATGTCCTGTGTGTACTGAACAGACAGCCCACGTGGGCCAAAATCACCCGAACAGTCCACGGGAAGGGCCAGCGTGCTGATATGTGTACTGATGGACAGCCACTGTAAGACCCAATCCCGGCCGCCTAGGCCGCGGTCGATGCCTCACGTCGCTCGGTCCACTTCCTGGCCGAACCTCTTAATTTCTGCCCTTTATTTATAATATCGCCTAAAGGCTAGGGCTAACTTAGACCTTAGCTGAAGACTTACCTAGTCATTAATAGCCTAGATCCTTTCAACAGATACGCAGCGGAATATTCTCTAGTTAACCATTGGTCTAAAACCAATCTAACACTTGTCTGGTCGAATCACCTTAGCCTTGGTCAGTTTACTCAACTACCAATTAGCTTAAAGGTCAATCCTAAACCCAAACCAAGCCATACGATTCTGAGGTTCCATTCCCCTAAACCATTCTATCTAGATCTACATAAGTAAATGCTAGATCATACCTTTGCCACATCTATGGAGCATATTAGCTCATCGCTCCTCCATTGACTCGAATTGCTCTTGCTTAACAGCTGGCCATGATCACTCAATGATCTTACTTATGGTCCTTATCTTGACTCCTGCGTCAAACAGCTCCCCTAGGTACTTAGTCATTCAACCAACCATCCCCACAGACATAAGTAACCTTTGAGAAGTCTTTGAAAGGATAAGGGTTTGCATCTGGCCTTTCTCGGCTCATGCACAATCCAAAATCCTTTTGCCTTATAGGCAATAGTACCAAGTCCATCTTCTGGACTGACAAAGCTCATTAGATCCTAAGTCAATCAACCAACCATCCTCACATGACTTGGAACTGATGAGTCATCATCTGGCCTGACCGGCCTTGGGACTTAACCCAGACAACATATATGATTTGTTCATACCAACCGATGCATTCAGTAATCAGGTTAGGACCGACACCTTGAACCATCATTCAGAGGTCAGGTCGTCCACACTCAACCATGATCAGATCTTACACGGCCTTCCTTGAACAATCACAATTAGGCTCAGTATCTATGGTCTACGACACATAGTACTAGCCACACACTTCGTCATGACTCTTAGCCAATCTCGAAGCTATCAACACCAAGGTTGATATCTAGAAGCATCACATCAATACTCTTACTCCAGCATCGTGACTATCCATACTAGTGTTCGGCCATCGAACCATCGTGATGAAACATGATCCGACCACTAGACTTGATAAGCCATCGTCCACTTAGCATGTACTGATATAACTGGCCTTCCATTGCCATCATGTGGGTCTACCCCCTACATAAGGCATATGGCGCCTATCCTACTCACCAACCCGAGGTTGATTGTAAGATATCCCACTTAGCCTTTGCGGCTAGAACCATCCAATCATAGCCGGATCGTCCATTGTCCCGTATAACCGTCTGGTTAAGATCTAGGTGCGATCGGCAAGTTATAAGTCCGGCCCAAAGGCTCACGGTCCTTCTTACCTGATCCAACCCAAAGCCTGGATCTATACCACCGAGTAAGGCCCAAGCCCAAACCGGATTTCCTTGCAACCAATCAGACCTTGCGACACAACACTCCGGTTAAACTAACCGTCCGTCCGTTCGACTATGCAGCCGCGGACTGTCCACTTGGTTCGGCCTAAGCCTTGAACCAATGGCACCGTTTGGAACTCACACCGTTTGGGAACTAGTACCCTTTGGACTCTCGTGCCTCTTGGCAACTTGAAGGACCCTAAGATCGGATTGCCCTCGACTGGATTCGTTTGGATATGAACTCCGGAAAGGAGAACTGATGGAACGTAGGGTCGCACAAGGGTTGCGGATGTTCCCTTGATATTCCCGACTTCAATGGCGCTTGATATGACTCACAAGTCCGCCAAGGAAGATCTCGAACTGGTTGCTTGATATGACTCACAAGACCAACTAGTTGAGAAGTGAATTGCTCGGATATGACTCACCAAGACAATCGAAAACAAGTTCTAAAGAGAACAGAGAGTTTAAACTCAGAAATTTAATCCAAAATGATCTGATTTTATTAATGAAATGAAACATTTATTTATAGTACAAGTAGGAGACAAAGGGGCTACTTGACTAGAAGTTTGAAACACAAATAAAATTAAAGACATTTGACTAGAATTTTGAAAGACAAAGAAGAAAGACTCTTCAATTTGCGGACTGGTCAAAGTGACCCTTCGGCTGGTTGAACCGCGGCCAGGAGCAGGACGGTCGCGGGCCAGTCCGTCTGTTCCGTCTTGTCCGTCTCCTGAACCATCTTCGACCATAATCGTCCTAAGTCTTCTGAAAGATGAAGAATCTGTGCCTTAGAGATATTCGGATGATCAAAGTGCATGAACTGATCAAATGGATCGATCAGTTCGTCAATACGGTCGGTACGTTCCAAACGTGCGAGAAGAGAGAAGTCGCGTCCAGTTCTTTGTTTGGCTCGGCCTAAGTTGCTTCTGGCTTGACCGTCAGTCTGAGATTGGCGAGTTGTCCGAGAGAGAGACGATCCAGTACGGTCAGTTCGGCTGATAGGTCGAGGATCCAGTCTAAGCTCCTTCCCGTCCATCCGTGGATCAATCCGGTACACAGCTCGGCCTCGGTTGGGGGGATGAACCTCGGTTGGAATGTCCTGATCTTCCTGATGGTCGAGTTCCTCGGACTGAGGCACATCATTCCCTCCCTCTTTAAAAGGAATTGTCCACAAATCTGGATTATCTGCAAGAAAAGGAGATAGATCAGAAACATTAAAACTTGAAGAGATTTCATACTTACCTTCCAAATCAAGCTGGTAAGCATTATCATTGATCCTTCTAAGAATCCGGAATGGACCGTCGACTCGAGGCATAAGTTTGGACTTCCTTTCTTCTGGGAATCGTTCCTTCCTCAAATGAACCCAAACCAAGTCACCTTCTTGGAAAACCAACTCCTTTCGCTTCTTGTTGGCATATCTTTTGTAACCCTTGGTTTTGGTTTCAATGTTGACTCGAACTTGTTCATGAAGCTTTTTGATGGTGTCCGCCCTTCTTTTACCATCTGTACTAACTCTTTCACTCAAAGGTAAAGGTAAAAGATCAAGTGGAGATAAGGGATTAAAACCATAAACAACTTCAAAAGGAGAGAACTTTGTAGCTGAATGCATAGCATGATTATAAGCAAACTCAACATGTGGCAAGCAATCTTCCCAAGACTTAATATTTTTCTTGACCAAAGATCTAAGCAAAGCGGACAAAGTTCGATTAACAACTTCGGTTTGACCATCAGTTTGCGGATGACAAGTTGTGGAAAACATCAATCTCGTTCCTAACTTAGACCACAAAGTTTTCCAAAAATAACTAAGAAACTTAGCATCACGATCAGAAACAATGGTCTTAGGCATTCCATGCAATCTCACAGTTTCCCTAAAGAACAGATCAACAACTTGTACAGCATCATCAGTTTTATGGCAAGGAATAAAGTGAGCCATTTTCGAAAATCTATCGACAACCACAAAGATAGAGTCTCGGCCATTCTTAGTTCTAGGCAATCCAAGAACAAAATCCATAGAAATATCAATCCAAGGATGAGAAGGAATGGGTAAGGCCGAGTACAAACCGTGATTGGATGCCTTGGCTTTGGACTTCTTGCACACCACACATCGTCCACAAATTCTCTCTACGTCCTTCATCAAGCTAGGCCAGTAGAAATGATCATACACGGCCTTGTATGTCTTCTTGATTCCAAAGTGTCCCATAAGACCTCCTCCATGAGATTCCCTGAGAAACAACTCCCTCAAAGAACATTGGGGCACACACAAACGGTTATCATAGAAAAGAAAACCCGAGTTTCGATAGTACTTGCCATAAGCCACTCTGGAACACTTGTTGAAAATTTCTTTAAAATCCGGATCAGAAGCATACAAGTCTTTGATAAATTCAAAACCAAGAAGTTTTGTTTCGAGGGCTGAAAGAAGAGTATACCTTCGGGACAAAGCATCAGCCACAACGTTTTCCTTACCTTGCTTGTATTTGATGACATAAGGAAATGTCTCATTGAACTCAACCCAGCAGGCATGCCTCTTGTTCAGCTTCTGTTGGCCCTTAAGGTGTTTCAGGGACTGATGATCCGTGTGGATAACAAACTCCTTAGCCCAAAGATAGTGTTGCCACGTTTGAAGAGCTCTTACCAAAGCATACAACTCTTGATCATAAGTTGGGTAGTTGAGTGTGGCGCCTCCAAGCTTCTCACTGAAGTAAGCAATAGGCTTTCTATCCTGCATCAAAACTGAACCAATACCAACACCCGAAGCATCACATTCGATCTCAAACGTTTTAGAAAAGTCAGGAAGAACAAGTAAAGGAGCATTAGTCAACTTCCCTTTAAGGATTTGGAAGGCTTCTTCTTGAGCTTGTTCCCATTTGAACCCAACATTCTTTTTAATGACTTCGGTCAATGGGGCCGCTATGGTACTGAAATCTTGGACGAACCGTTGATAGAACCCGGCAAGGCCGTGGAAGCTCCTTACTTCACTCACGTTCGTTGGACTTGGCCAGTCTCGGATGGCTTTGATTTTCTCCTCGTCCACTCTAAGTCCTTCAGCACCTACAACAAAACCTAAGAAGACCACATGATATGTGCCAAAAGAACACTTTCCAAGGTTAGCAAACAAATGTTCCTTTCTAAGAACTTCAAGGACAGATTTCAAATGTTTCTTATGTTCATCCATGTTCTTGCTGTAGATAAGAATATCATCAAAGTAAACTACCACAAAATGACCAATGAATGCTCTCAAGATATGGTTCATCAATCGCATGAAAGTGCTAGGTGCATTAGTAAGACCAAATGGCATGACTAACCATTCATACAATCCTAGCTTGGTTTTAAATGCAGTTTTCCATTCATCACCTTCTTTCATTCGGATTTGGTGATAGCCACTTTTCAAATCTATCTTAGAAAAGACACATGAACCGTAAAGTTCATCAAGCATGTCGTCTAGTCTAGGAATGGGATGCCTATACTTTACCGTAATGTTGTTGATGGCACGGCAGTCCACACACATGCGCCATGATCCATCCTTTTTGGGGACAAGTAGAACTGGGACGGCACAAGGACTGAGGCTTTCCCTGATGTAACCTTTCTCCATAAGGTCTCCAATTTGTTTCTCAAGTTCCTTGGTCTCCACCGGATTGGTTCTGTAAGCTGGCCGGTTAGGTAGAGACGCACCGGAACAAAGTCAATCTGATGTTCAATCCCTCGTACTGGCGGCAAACCCTTTGGGTTTTCATCTGGAAAGACATCAGAATATTCCTGCAAGACATCTAGCAAATCACTCGGAACTTCCGGTGCAAGGTTATAAGAAGTAGAAGCCATCAGAGATTCTTTGTACACAAGTAACAGAAAGGGCTTTTGAGAGTAAAGAGACTTCTTAACCTGACTTTGTTTGATAAAGAAGTTGGAGTTCCGGATTGAGGACTCAGGTTTGTCCGGTTTGGACTCTTGTTCACGGTTCTTTTTGAGTTGGAGCTGGTCTTGATGGACCTCCAAGGGCGAGAGTGGTACAAGCGTGATCTTCTTTCCTTTATGGTCAGAGGAGTACCGGTTTGTGTAACCAACATGGACGGTTCTTTTATCAAATTGCCATGGACGTCCCAACAGAACATGACAAGCATCCATGGGAAGAACGTTGCACACAATCTCGTCTTCATAACGACCAATGGTGAGAGGGATCGTGACTTGCTCCTTAACATACTGTTCACCAGTTTCATTGAGCCATTCCAACCTGAAAGGACGAGAAAGAGGTCGAGTAGCTAGACCTAATTTCCTGACAAGAGTATCACTAGCAACATTAGTACAATTCCCACCATCAATGATTAAAGAACAAACTTTTTCAGAGATTAAACAACGAGAATGAAAGAGATTCTCCCTTTGTTCCTTTTCATTGGTTTTGGGCTGAACACTCAAGGAACGTCTAGTGACCAGTAGTGGTCTGTGAGCTGGATAGTCAAAGCTATCTTCATCATCAAAGATCGGCTCAGAATCTGGATCAAAGGTCGGGTCATGGTCGTTGTCCGTGTGGCCGTTCGCGTGGCCGTCCGTGAAGATGGGATTGCCCCAAACCTTCCTAGCCACAAGTAATGGTCCGTGATGTGGGTAGTCAAAGGACTCCTCTTCCTTATCAAAGATAGGACCAAGATCCTCCTTGTCTTCTTGTTCATCCTCGGACTCAACTTCACCATTTTCCAAGAGAATCATCACACGCTGGTTTGGACAGTTCTTGGCATAATGTCCTAGCCCTTGACATTTGAAACATCTAATGTCTCTTGCTCGGCTTGAGTCGTCTACTGCTTTTCCTTTGTCATCTCGAGTGGAAACATCAGTTTTAAAGGCAGTATGTGTTGTGATAGGCGACTTACCTTTGTCTTGATAGCTTGGCTTAGGAGCATAGGCCGGTTTAGGAGAGTAGGCCGGCTTAGAAGTAGTGGCCGGTTTTGAGAAACTCCTTCTCTTGAATTGTTGCTCGATCAAGATGGCTTTGTGTAGCATCTGTTCCACACTTCCATACTCTTGAAGCTCCATACGATCTTGGATGTCACGGTTGAGGCCTGAAAGAAAGCGAGCCATAGTGGGGTCCAAAGGTTCATCCGTGTCCTTTTTGGTCATCAAAACTTCCATCTCTTGATAATAGTCTTCCACAGATTTGGTTCTTTGAAGCAAACGTCTTAACTTCTGGTGAAGGTCGCGGTGATAATGGGTTGGCACGAATCGTTTCCTCATCAACAAGGTAAGCTCATCCCATGTCTCAATCGGCCGCTCACCTGTTCTCCTCCTGTGGGTCAACACTTGATCATACCAGTTAATAGCATAGCCACAGAATTCAGTGGCCGCAAGCCTTACTTTTCTAAGTTCAGAATAGTTTTGACAATCAAAGACATGCTCAATTTTTCTTTCCCACTCTAGAAAAGCATCAGGGTCGTTTTTACCATCAAAAGGTGGAATTTTCAATTTCAATCCGTTCAAACTATCATCAGTACGATTGTTTCTAGCAAATGGATTGACATCACCTGGGTTTCGAGTTCTATGACCTCTTCTTGGCCGGTAAGCGGATCTGACCTCGTCCTCTTGGGCGTCCTCATCAGGAAACTCATCATCTGACCGGGTATTCCTTCGCGGCTGATTGGTTCTTGTCCTTGATCTAGGATGGGACTGGCTTACTTGAAGTTCGTCAAGCCTTTGATGGATCTGCTCTAGACCTGTGTTTATAAGGTTAGAAAAAGAATCATTCAAAGCTCGCATCTGAAGATTAGACAGTCCAGCAACTGAATTTCCGGGACGGTTTTGTTCTTCATGGCTACTCATGGTTCCTGAAATTTCTTAAACACAAAACGTTAGGATTAAAACTCACACTCTCAAGTGTTTGTTCCTCACCCACACACGTGTTTCTCTCGATTTAAAAGTGATCACTCAAGTTTCCACTCAAAGTTCTATGAAGAACAGATCTCGGAATCTGGATGGTCAAACTTAAGCAAAACACACGGGAACTTTAAAGATAGAAAGATAAGAGATTTGTTAAAAAAAAATCCGTTTTAACCTCCTCAAAGGCTGGATTTCTCCTCAGCCAGCAGGCTTCCTCTTCCACCACCAATCCACAAAGTAAACTCTTTCTTTTTTTTTTTTATAATATGGATCTTGCTTGTTTCTTTTTTTTTTTTTTTTTTATAAGTGGATGGTAATGAGGGGCCCGGATTCAAGATAGACAGATGAAGAAGTGTTTAGAAGAAAATGGAAGATGAGAAGATGGATCGAGATAGAGAATACCAGAAGAGTGGCTCTGTAACCACTTGAAGGACCCTAAGATCGGATTGCCCTCGACTGGATTCGTTTGGATATGAACTCCGGAAAGGAGAACTGATGGAACGTTGGGTCGCACAAGGGTTGCGGATGTTCCCTTGATATTCCCGACTTCAATGGCGCTTGATATGACTCACAAGTCCGCCAAGGAAGATCTCGAACTGGTTGCTTGATATGACTCACAAGACCAACTAGTTGAGAAGTGAATTGCTCGGATATGACTCACCAAGACAATCGAAAACAAGTTCTAAAGAGAACAGAGAGTTTAAACTCAGAAACTTAATCCAAAATGATCTGATTTTATTAATGAAATGAAACACTTATTTATAGTACAAGTAGGAGACAAAGGGGCTACTTGACTAGAAGTTTGAAAGACAAATAAAATTAAAGACATTTGACTAGAATTTTGAAAGACAAAGAAGAAAGACTCTTCAATTTGCGGACTGGTCAAAGTGACCCTTCGGCTGGTTGAACCGCGGCCAGGAGCAGGACGGTCGCGGGCCAGTCCGTCTGTTCCGTCTTGTCCGTCTCCTGAACCATCTTCGACCATAATCGTCCTAAGTCTTCTGAAAGATGAAGAATCTGTGCCTTAGAGAGATTCGGATGATCAAAGTGCATGAACTGATCAAATGGATCGATCAGTTTGCCAATACGGTCGGTACGTTCCAAACGTGCGAGAAGAGAGAAGTCGCGTCCAGTTCTTTGTTCGGCTCGGCCTAAGTTGCTTCTGGCTTGACCGTCAGTCTGAGATTGGCGAGTTGTCCGAGAGAGAGACGATCCAGTACGGTCAGTTCGGCTGATAGGTCGAGGATCCAGTCTAAGCTCCTTCCCGTCCATCCGTGGATCAATCCGGTACACAGCTCGGCCTCGGTTGGGGCGATGAACCTCGGTTGGAATGTCCTGATCTTCCTGATGGTCGAGTTCCTCAGACTGAGGCACATCACAACTCATGACCCTTGGCATCTCGCACCCATTCAGGTGATGATTATACCTTGTCCCAAGACAAAATATTCCAACCCAACTTATTCTAGTCTTGATCAGAGAATAGAACAAGCTTGATTCAAAACCACCAAATGACCACTTCGATGTACCAGTCAAGTCCTCACGAACTTGTTCCAATCTTTAGGCTGCTTGTCCTACAACAAGTCCTAACAGATTGTTATGGTTCTTTTGTCCTTCATGGACAATAAGGTTCATGACCTCAGCCACAACGTAATGGATCATCCCCTTAAACGGACACAACCTTTTCAGGCTTGGCCACATTGCGATCTTAGTCCCTCCAGACTAAAAACGCCTCAGACTTGACTTCTGTCCTTCACTGGACTTTGTCATAATTTGATCCTGGTCCATTTACAGACATGATCGTATTCCAGTCATGGTCCACTCAGGGACTCGACCATTTCACCCCGACCATAGGTCCATCTCCGAATAGGTCGTGGCCTGATCCTCGTCCATTACTAGACTTGATCATTCTCAACCGTAGGTCAAACTCCGACTTGGTTGTACTGCGACCAAGGTCCTCTCTCGGACATGGTCAACTTCGGCTCTGCCATCTCGGCCGGAGCCAAAGAAACGGACTCTAGGACAGCGGAACTGTCCCTGGTTCCAGTTTAATCATAAATGGATCGGACCTATCAGGGGGGACACCCTGTAGCAAACAAAACACATCTGGGAACTCGGACACCAACGAATCCTCAGAAAGGTCTTTCAGACAGACAGAACTGCCAGGCTCTGTAGTTGTAATTGTAGCCAAAAAGGACTGACAATCCTGTTCCAGCATCCGAATCGCTCGAACTGCTGAAACCACTACTTTCTCTTGAGCCGGACACAGACATTGTTACTGGATCGGATGAAGCCCAGTCTCCAATTGCACACGACCTTTATGGCAATCGAGAGTGGCCCGATACTTTCCCAACCAGTCCATACCTAGGATCATCGCGTGATTCTTTAGGTGGACACAGACAGATTCACAGGGAATACCTTTCCCTGAATTGACACGGGGATATTTAACATGAGACCTAATGAGTTCCTGGCTTGCCCTCCGGCCGCCCTCACTATCCCGAAATAATCACCAGCGTCCAGACAGAACAGACCCTTTCCGACCAGTCCCGGACTCACAAAACCTATGTGTAGCCTCTGCGTCGGAAAGTACGGGGTTTTTACACCACCAATCATGAGGGTTCCTATCAGAGACCCCCATCAGAATCCCCTAGACAATTCTAGGTTCCAGACCAAGCATTACTACTTGAATGTAAAATGATAAATTTAGAGATTGCCAGAGATCGAATCAAAAGATCCGAAAGCTCCGTCGTCTCGTGACAGTTCATACACCCTTGGTGTTGTGGTTGGTTTGCCTTGGGACGCCTTGCCTGTGTCTCCATGGCCCTTCCCCTGACTTCCTTGCAGCTTGGGACACTCCGATCGGAAATGTCCTTGCTGGCCACAATGGAAACAAGTCATCTGGCCGCTTCTACCTGACAGTTTCTGTCGAGGACAGTTCTGAACCCCATGGTCCATGATGCCACAACGAACACAAGCCCCCTTTGCCTTCCAGCACTCACCGGTATGGTTCCGTCCACATTTGCAACCAGAGGTCTTACCTCCTTCCACCTGGTCCAATTTTCTCTTTTTATCATTAGTCTTGCCCGATGGGCCAGACTGTGGCTTAGCCTTAAGCTTAGCTTCTTCAGCCAAGTTAGACTCCAACAAAGCCACCCGTTTCACTTCCAGTGGGTACCTAGATGAGTAGCATTTCGGTTTAATCACACATTTGGAAAATGTCCCATACCATTCTCCAAAGCGTCTTACTATTGCGAATGCTGACACCATTCACAACAGAAATTATAATATACCTCAATCCCCATCATACTAAGATACTTAACATCATGTTCTTCCAATGATTGGAACGAACACCCTGAGTTTCCTCAATTCTTTCTTTGGACGGATTCAGATTGGAATTGATTCATTCCATCCAACTAGATCTAAGGAAACCTACCTTGACCTATACCGAGTCCTAGCTGATCCATCTGATCACAAGTCGACTCGTTTGCTGGTCATGTATTGTCTCCTTTGAGTCAGATTTAACATTGCATATGCTTTACTTATTATGAACGGCCATCAAGGGATAACACTTAACTTCAGTAGAGTGCTGCACGTTTATTTCAACCTAAGCCACTCTCTGGTCCATGTTACTTCCCTTGTCCAGGTAATCCATAAACAAGTTTTGCATTGCTTCCATCCCTTCCAACCCGTCTATTACTTCTAAATACTAGATCGACCAACCTTTCTGTTTTTCGGTTCTTGCCCTTGGAAAATGTATCTTGGCTAAGCCGGTTCATCTTAGAATTCGCTAATTCACAAGCATGATACCCTAGCTTACCTCAACTCTTTCTTGGCTCACCCCAACTAAGGTTTCATAGTCATCATAGTTTTGGAAATAATTTCGGTATGGAATGCATCATCATAGAGCGTTGTCCTAAACAGGATCAAGCATGCTCTGATACTAACTTGTAAGACCCGATCCCGGCCGCCTAGGCCGCGGTCGATGCCTCACGTCGCTCGGTCCACTTCCTGGCCGAACCTCTTAATTTCTGCCCTTTTTTATAATATCGCCTAAAGGCGAGGGCTAACTTAGACCTTAGCTAAATACTTACCTAGTCATTAATAGCCTAGATCCTTTCAACAGATACGCAGCGGAATATTCTTTAGTTAACCATTGGTCTAAAACCAATCTAACACTTGTCTGGTCGAATCACCTTAGCCTTGGTCAGTTTACTCAACTACCAATTAGCTTAAAGGTCAATCCTCAACCCAAACCAAGCCATACGATTCTGAGGTTCCATTCCCCTAAACCATTCTATCTAGATCTACATAAGTAAATTCTAGATCATACCTTTGACACATCTATGGAGCTTATTAGCTCATCGGTCCTCCATTGACTCGAATTGCTCTTGCTTAACAGCTGGACCATGATCACTCAATGATCTTACTTATGGTCCTTATCTTGACTCCTGCGTCAAACAGCTCCCCTAGGTACTTAGTCATTCAACCAACCATCCCCACAAACATAAGTAACCTTTGAGAAGTCTTTGAAAGGATAAGGGTTTGCATCTGGCCTTTCTCGGCTCATGCACAATCCAAAATCCTTTTACCTTATAGGCAATAGTACCAAGTCCATCTTCTGGACTGACAAAGCTCATTAGATCCTAAGTCAATCAACCAACCATCCTCACATGACTTGGAACTGATGAGTCATCATCTGGCCTGACCGGCCTTGGGACTTAACCCAGACAACATATATGATTTGTTCATACCAACCGATGCATTAAGTAATCAGGTTAGGACCGACACCTTGAACCATCATTCAGAGGTCAGGTCGTCCATACTCAACCATGATCAGATCTTACACGGCCTTCCTTGAACAATCACACTTAGGCTCAGTATCTATGGTCTACGACACATAGTACTAGCCACACACTTCGCCATGACTCTTAGCCAATCTCGAAGCTATCAACACCAAGGTTGATATCTAGAAGCATCACATCAATACTCTTACTCCAGCATTGTGACTATCCATACTAGTGTTCCGCCATCGAACCATCGTCATGAAACATGATCCGACCACTAGACTTCATAAGCCATTGTCCACTTAGCATGTACTGATATAACTGGCCTTCCATTGCCATCATGTGGGTCTACCCCCTACATAAGGCATATGGCGCCTATCCTACTCACCAACCCGAGGTTGATTGTAAGATATCCCACTTAGCCTTTGCGGCTAGAACCATACAACCATAGCCGGATCGTCCATTGTCCCGTCTAACCGTCTGGTTAAGATCTAGGTGCGATCGGCAAGTTATAAGTCCGGCCCAAAGGCTCACGGTCCTTCTTACCTGATCCAACCCAAAGCCTGGATCTATACCACCGAGTAAGGCCCAAGCCCAAACCGGATTGCCTTGCAACCGATCAGGCCTTGCGACACAACACTCCGGTTAAACTAACCGTCCGTCCGTTCGACTATGCAGCCGCGGACTGTCCACTTGGTTCGGCCTAAGCCTTGAACTAATGGCACCGTTTGGAACTCACACCCTTTGGGAACTAGTACCCTTTGGACACTCGTGCCTCTTGAAAACTCATGACCCTTGGCATCTCGCACCCATTCAGATGCTCCAACCGTTCGACCTAACCGTCCGTAGGGACTGTCTGGTCCGTACGTGTGTCCGGCCTATGGCCAAAGGACCACGCCTTAACCTACACAAGTCATGAACCATTGTGACTGTTCAGGGAAGGGTTGTAACCGTTCAGAACAGAACAGAACCGCCCCTATCCAATCGGATCACCTGAGGCCGGTTTAGACCATGCGCGCGCCTAACTCGTCGGTTATGGACCGCGACCGCATTACTCAACCAGAACCACGGTTATAACCAATCCCAACACATCAACAAGGCCACGCCAATGTACAGAAGGAGTAGAAGAAGAATTGGATGAAAAGAATGAGAAGAATAGGACACAATCCAAACGCCCATGGCTAGACCGGTTCGGACTGTCCGATTGTCTTAGCCGATGAGTCGGTGGTTACCCCACTGACCTTATCTGACTGAACCACGGCTTTGGAGTCCTTCTCCAGACCTTTCTCTAGGCCTTGGGTATTCATAACCACACGGCCTCCTCTCTCCTAAACCATTCTCCTTGCCGGAGACACAAAACCACCACGACCGGCTCTTTTCCGGCCGATCTCTTGGCCGGGACTCTCTCTCTCTCTCTCTACGTTTTTCTCTGAGAATTTTACTCTGGAATTGGATAATGAAATCAACAGGAGAGACCCCATATTTATAGAAAACGAGGGGGTAAGTCTTGCCCCACGAACAGGCACGACTTGCTAGCGAATGGGCACCATCGCCAAGGGTTGTCCCCTTTCGGCCACTTGCATCCTTTCGCCCTTTCTGATTGGGTTTGGGGTAGGTCATAAGCCCAACCCACGCCCCAAGACTCCTGGACTTAGCCCACGGCCTTGTCCAAGGACCCAACAGCCCAATGGCCTCATGGCCGGACCTCACAGCCCGCCACTGACCCGGACCCGGACCATCGGCCTAAAACCCAAACAGTCCGTCTAGCTGAGATGAGCTGACTCCCAGCTGCCTCAGCTGAGTGAGCTAGTAGTCCAGCTAGTGGAGCTGACTTAGTAGTGGCTGAGCTGGAGTGAACTCAACCTAGCTTCGTTAAGCTGGTCGAGCTACTTCTCTATCTCGTCCAGCTACCGTCTTACTTGTCTTAGCCGTCTCTTTGCTCTTATAAGGTTAAGTCTAAGTTTCCTTATGTCTTTAACCTTCTTTCTTGACCATGGAACGCTTGCCTTGATGTCCTAAGACTGGCTGGTACGTTTCCTCGAACCATGGCCGTCCCGACAATCCTTTCCAGGATTGGGGGCGTGACAGCCACATTCGACCTGTGTGTGCTGATGGAGACACACGGAGACACACTGACACACACGGACAGCCATGGATGTCTTGTGTGTGCTGATGGACAGCCACAGACGTCCTGTGTGTACTGAACAGACAGCCCACATGGGCCAAAATCACCTGAACAGTCCACGGGAAAGGCCAGCGTGCTGAGTCCAACGACCAGCGTGCGGATATGTGTACTGATGGACAGCCAGAGACGTCCTGTGTGTGCTGACGGAGACACACGGACACACACTGAGACACACGGACAGCCATGGATGTCTTGTGTGTGCTGATGGATAGCCACAGACGTCCTGTGTGTACTGAACAGACAGCCCACATGGGCCAAAATCACCCGAACAGTCCACGGGAAGGGCCAGCGTGCTGAGTCTAAGGACCAGCGTGCTGATATGTGTACTGATGGACAGCCACGGACGTCATGTGTGCGCTGACGGACAAGCACGGACAGCCACAGACAGCCACAGACTACCTGTGTGTGCTGACGGACACACACGGAGGTCTTGTGTGTGCTGACAGACACCCACAGACGTCCTGTGTGTGCTGGCGGACACCCACAGACATCCTGTGTGTACTGAACAGACTGCCCACGTGGGGCAACATCACCCAAACAGTCCACAGGATTGACCAGCGTGCTGATTCCAAGGACCAACGTGCTGATATGTGTACTGATGGACAGCCACGGATGTCCTGTGTGTGCTGATGGACACACACGGACAGCTACATACGTTCTTTATGTGCTGACAGACACACACGAACGTCATGTGTGTGCTGACGGACACCCACGGACGTCATGTGTGTACTGAACAGACATCCCACGTGGGCCAAAATCACCCGAAGAGTCCACGGGAAGGGCCAGTGTGCTGAGTCCAAAGAACAGCGTGCTGATATGTGTACTGATGGACTGCCAGGAACGTCCTGTGTGTGCTGACGGAAACACACGGACACACACGGACAGCCACGGACGTCCTATGTGTGCTGACAGACAGCCACAGACATCCTGTGTGTGCTGGCGAACACCCACAGACGTCCTGTGTGTACTGAACAAACAGCCCACGTGGGCCAAAATCATCCAAAGAGTTCACGGGATGGGCCAGCGTGCTGAGTTCAAGGACCAACGTGCTGATATGTGTACTGATGGACAGCCACGGACGTCCTGTGTGTGCTGACGACACACAAGGACACACACGGACTGCCACAGACGTCCTATGTGTGCTGACACACACACACGAACGTCCCGTGTGTGCTGACGGGCAGCCACGGACGTCCTAAGCGTACTGAACAGACAGCCCACATGGCCCAAAATCACCCGAACAGTCCACGGGAAGGGTCAGCGTGCTGAGTCCAAAGACCAACGTGCTGATATGTGTACAGATGAACAGCCACGGACGTCCTGTGTGTGCTGACGGAAACACACGGACAGCTACGGACGTCGTTTATGTGCTGACAGACACACACGAACGTCATGTGTGTGCTGACGGACACCCACGGACGTCCTGTGTGTACTGAACAGACATCCCACGTGGACCAAAATCACCCAAAGAGTCCACGGGAAGGGCCAGTGTGCTGAGTCCAAGGAACAGCGTGCTGATATGTGTACTGATGGACAGCCAGGAACGTCCTGTGTGTGTTGACGGAAAAACACGGACACACACGAACAGCCACGGACGTCCTGTGTGTGCTGGCTGACACCCACGGACGTTCTGTGTGTACTGAACAGACAGCCCACGTGGGCCAAAATCACCCGAACAGTCCACGGGAAGGGCCAGCGTGCTGAGTCTACGGACCAGCGTGCTGATATGTGTACTGATGGACAGCGACGGACATCCTGTGTGTGCTGATGGACACCCACGGACAGCCACGGACTACCTGTGTGTGCTGACGGACACACACGGACATCCTGTGTGTGCTGACGGACACCCACGGACGTCCTATGTGTGCTGGCGGACACCCACGGACGTCCTGTGTGTTCTGGCGGACACCCACGGACGTCCTGTGGGTACTGAACAGACAGCCCACGTGGGCCAAAATCACCCAAAGAGTCCACGGGAAGGGCCAGTGTGCTGAGTCCAAGGAACAGCGTGCTGATATGTGTACTGATGGACAGCCAGGAACGTCCTGTGTGTGTTGACGGAAAAACACGGACACACACGAACAGCCACTGACGTCCTGTGTGTGCTGGCTACCCACGGACGTTCTGTGTGTGCTGAACAGACAGCCCACGTGGGCCAAAATCACCCGAACAGTCCACGGGAAGGGCCAGCGTGCTGAGTCTAAGGACCAGCGTGCTGATATGTGTACTGATGGACAGCGACGGACTTCCTGTGTGTGCTGACGGACACCCACGGACAGCCACGGACTACCTGTGTGTGCTGACGAACACACACGGACATCTTGTGTGTGCTGACGGACACCCACAGACGTCCTATGTGTGCTGGTGGACACCCACGGACGTCCTGTGTGTACTGAACAGACAGCCCACGTGCGACAACATCACCCAAACAGTCCACGGGATTGCCCAGCGTGCTGATTCCAATGACCAACGTGCTGATATGTGTACTGATGGACAGCCACGGATGTCTTGTGTGTTCTGACGGAAACACACGGACACACACGGACGGCCACGGACGTCCTATGTGTGCTGACAGACAGCCACGGACGTCCTGTGTGTGCTGGCGGACACCCACGGACGTCCTGTGTGTACTGAACAAACAGCCCACGTGGGCCAAAATCATCCAAACAGTTCACCGGATGGGCCAGCGTGCTGAGTTCAAGGACCAACGTGCTGATATGTGTACTGATGGACAGCCACGGACGTCCTGTGTGTGCTGACGGACACACAAGGACACACACGGACAGCCACAGACGTCCTATGTGTGCTGACAGACACACACGAACGTCCCGTGTGTGCTGACGGACAACCACGGACATCCTGTGTGTACTGAACAGACACCCACATGGGCCAAAATCACCCGAACAGTCCACGGGAAGGGTCAGCGTGCTGAGTCCATGGACCAACGTGCTGATATGTGTACTGATGGACAGCCACAAACGTCCTGTGTGTGCTGACGGACACACACGGACAGCCACGGATGACCTGTGTGTGCTGACGGATGTTGGGGTCAAAAACGGTTACGACGAATTTAACATTAAAAACGTCCGAGGAAGAAAATAAGAATTTCTCCGAAGAGTACTTTTCGAAATAGATTCTTCCTTACGAAAAAGCTTTACGGAAGAAAGAATCGAGATGTCCGACGAAAGCTCGAAATGGGTCGTTACGCAGCGACCGAACGTCCGTCCCGCTCGGTCGCAACGTAGCGACCGAGCCCGGCCAAACTCGGTCGCTACGTAGCGACCGAGCGATCGTCCCGCTCGGTCTCTACGTAGCGACCGAGCTCGAGCCATAGCTCGGTCGCTACATAGCGACCGAGCGATCGTCCCGCTCGGTCGCTACGATCATCCCGCTCAGTCGCTACGTAGCGACCGAGCTCGAGCCAAAGCTCGGTCGCTACGTAGCGACCAAGCGATCGTCCCGCTCGGTCGCTACGTAGCTACCGAGCTCGGCCAAGCTCGGTCGCTACGTAGCGACCGAGCGCTCGTCCCGCTTGGTCGCTACGAAGCGACCGGGCTCGAGCCAAAGTTTGGTCGCTGTGTAAGCGATTGAACCTTTCCAAACATCGATACGACACCAGTTCTTGCATTCTCGTCAAAACCTTTGAATGCTATCTCCCGAAGACCGTAGCAAGCTCAGTCCATGTTTCCCGCCATTCTAATTCGTCGATCAAACTTCGCGGATTAGAAACCGCGGAAAACTCGTAGTAAACGTGTCGAGTCAGAAGACGGCCCAAAGGGACCTAAAACACGACTCGAGGCCCATCCTATGATTTTCCTAACCAAAAGCCCGTAAACCACAGCATGGTTTACGCTTGGCCCACAAGGGAGGATAAATGTCAAGTTTCCGCGGATAAATACGGAAGTTTTGAAGATAATTGTGAAGATCGGGAAAAATGGAATATCTCCATTTTTATGCTATGACGGCTTAAGGGCAGAAGAGTAAAAGCGTAAACCGACCTTGGAGCTAGTATATAAGGAGTCCTAGGCGAGGAGCAAGAGGGGATAACTTTTTCAGAGCAAACTTAGCACTTAGAGCAATTTAGGCATTTTTCCGTTTTTGTTATTTCGAGCTGCGACTCAATTAGGTTTAGTCGTCTTAGGGTTACTAGAACTAGGAATCTCGCCGACAGCTCTCGAGCCCAGGCTTATACCTTGTTGTAAACGCTCATACGCAGATTCGGAATAAGATCTACTTTGCTCTCTTTTCGATTTCTTATTTTAATCGTTGTTGTTCTCGTGTTCTGATTGCTTGACGTGTGGTAATTAACAGATATCCGGGTCCTCTGGAAATTAGGGTTTTCTTAGTTTCCTTATTTAAACGGAAATCGACAGTGTGAATTTAGGTTCCCACAGTTTGGCGCTAGAAGGAGGGGGACATACAGATCAATCTAACCCGCAAAAGCCACTCAACGATCAGGAACGACATGCAAGATTCGATGTGTGCGAACGTCATCTCATTCAAGGGGGGAGAAACGATCGATCGAGCCAAGCCTCGAAACGATCTCCTTGTTATCGAGTTGACGATTCGAGATATCAACGTCGCTAGAGTGCTAATCGATACCGGAAGCTCGGCCGATATCATCTTCAAAGACACTCTTGAAAAGATGGGGATCAATCAATCCGAAGTCACGAAATGCCCAAGCCCACTTCTAGGACTTTCGGGGGAAACGACCATGGCCTATGGATCGATTAGACTCGCTGTCAAAGCCGGAACCGTGACAAACGTCACAGAGTTTCTAGTCGTTGACCGCCCCGCATCTTACAACGTTATCATGGGAACGCCATGGTTGAACACCATGCGCGCAATCCCATCAACCTATCATCTTTGCCTCAAGTTCCCGACCCCTAACGGAGTCGAGGTAATTTGGGGAAATCCGAGAGTTTCACAGGTTTGTTTCGCCGCAGAACTAAAACGAAAGAGACCGATCCTCGAAATCACTCCTAAGAGAGCGGAGAAAAAGACCTCCAGCAAAGATACGCGAAGTTAGGATTCAGCGGAATTCTTCTGGCAGTCTCGCAGCATCGCAGCTCTAGATGAAAAACGCGAGCCAACATGCGAATCCGTGGTAACGATCTGTCTCGACGAAGCCTTCCCAGAACGCTGCATCGAGATTGGAGCCAATCTCCACGAGCCTTTAAGGACAGAACTCATAACCTGTCTTAAAAGGAACCTTAATACTTTCGCATGGGCTGCGGAAGATATGCCGGGAATCGACATTAACATAACATGTCACGAGCTGAATATCGACCCAACATTCAAACCCGTCAAACAGAAAAGACGGAAGCTAGGACCCGAACGTGCTGCCGCAGTAAACGATGAGGTCGAAAAACTACTTAAAGTTGGGTCGATAACGGAAGTAAGATACCCGGACTGGCTCGCCAACCCCGTAGTAGTCAAAAAGAAAAACGGAAAGTGGCGAGTGGCGAGTTTGCGTAGATTTTACCGACCTAAACAAGGCATGTCCAAAGGATAGCTTCCCTCTACCACATATCGGTCGATTTGTAGAAGCAACAGCAGGCAACGAACTCTTATCCTTCATGGATGCCTTCTCAGGTTATAATCAAATTAGGATGAATCCCGACGATCGTGAGAAGACTGCGTTCATTACCGATCGCGAACTTATTGCTATAAGGTAATTCCCTTCGGCCTCAAAAACGCTAGAGCAACTTACCAACGACTCGTGAACCGAATGTTCTCCAAACAACTCGGAAAAACGATGGAAGTTTATATCGACGACATGCTCGTCAAATCCCTCAAAGCAAGAGATCACGTGTCACATCTCGAAGAATGCTTTGCACAACTAAATTCCCATAACATGAAGCTCAACCTGACGAAATGTAGATTCGCCGTGGCATCGGGAGAATTCCTCGGCTACTTGGTCACATACCGCGGTATCGAAGCAAATCCAAAACAGATCAACGCACTAATCGAGATGGCTTCACCAAAGAATAAGCGGGAAGTCCAAAGACTGACCGGCAGAATCGCAGCGCTTAACCGATTTATTTCACGATCAGCAGACAAGTGCCTGCCCTTCTACGACGTCTTGCGAGGAAATAAAAAATTCGAATGGTCGGAAGAATGCGAAAATGCCTTCCAACAGCTGAAGCGTTATTTAGCTACTCCTCCAGTCCTCGCAAAACCCGTGGAAGGGGAGCCTTTATTCTTATACATCGCTGTGTCGGCAACGGCCGTAAGTGGAGTCCTGATCAGGGAAGAACGCGGGGAGCAGAAACCTATTTTCTACATAAGCAAAACATTGCTGGATGCCGAATCTAGGTATCCGTTGATGGAAAAATTGGCATGCGCGGTTGTAACATCGGCCCGAAAATTAAGACCATATTTCCAATCCCACACAATCATCATCCTCACGACTTTTCCCTTACGGACAATTTTGCATAGCCCGAGTCAGTCAGGCCGACTGGCTAAGTGGGCGGTCGAGTTGAGCGAGTATGACATCGAATACCGACCAAGGACGAGCGCCAAATCACAAGTGCTCGCAGACTTCCTGGTCGAACTTCCAACGGGAACAATAACCAATGAGGAACCAAATTCCACCTGGCTCCTCCACGTCGACGGATCCTCATCCAAGCAAGGTTCAGGTATCGGGATCCGTCTCACATCTCCAACGAACGAGATCTTGGAACAATCGTTCAGGCTAGAATTCCATGCTTCAAACAACGAGGCCGAATACGAAGCATTAATCGCAGGTCTACGTTTGGCTCACGGCTTAAAAATACGTAATCTCCACGCTTACTGCGACTCCCAGTTAGTGGCCAGTCAATTCAGCGGAGTGTATGAGGCCAGAGACGAACGGATTGACGCATACCTCAAACTGGTCCAAGGTTTAGCTCAAGACTTCGACTATTTCGCCCTTACCCGGATCCCCCGTTTCGAGAATGTCCAGGCGGACGCCCTCGCAGCCCTGGCATCAAGTTCCGATCCAGGACTCAAAAGGGTAATTCCGGTCGAATTTATCGAACATCCGAGTATCGGACCGCCAGTCGTCGTCAATCTCATAGAGGGTCAAGACGACGAGGAAGAAGAAATTACAATACCACCACCATCGGAGCAATCCGATTACGGCTGTGATACCCCATGGCTTCAGACGATTCGAGACTACATTGTCGACGGGCAACTGCCCGCCGAAAAATGGGCAGCTCGCAAGGTCCAAACACAGGCCGCACGCTACGTAACAGTAGACGGCGAAATCTACAAATGAGATTCTCCGGACCACTCCTGACGTGCCTGGAAGGAGAAAAGGCGAGGAAAGTAATGGAGGAAATACATTCCGGCTCCTGCGGCAATCATTCCGGTAGAAGATCACTAGCCGTGAAAATCAAACGCCATGGATACTATTGGCCAACAATGATCGGAGATTGCGAGAAATTCGCACGAAAATGCGAAAAATGCCAAAGGCATGCGCCAACTATCCGACAACCGGCCGAAGTTCTTTCCTCCATCATATCGCCTTATCCCTTTATGCGCTGGGCCATGGATATTGTCGGACCTCTGCATAATTCAAAGCAAAAGCGTTTCCTTCTAGTCCTTACCGATTTTTTCTCGAAATGGGTAGAGGCGGACTCGTACGCAAGTATAAAAGACGTCCAAGTCGAGAATTTCGTATGGAAAAACATCATCTGTAGGCATGGAGTTCCTTACGAAATCGTAACCGATAACGGGTCTCAATTCATTTCCACCTGATTCGAGGCATTCTGCGAAAAGTGGAAGATACGACTCAACAAGTCAACTCCCAGATATCCGCAGTGCAACGGACAGGCCGAAACAATCAACAAGACCATTCTCGACGGACTGAAGAAACACTTAGAGGCCAAAAAAGGCAGATGGGCTGACGAACTCGAGGGAGTCCTCTGGTCTCACCGTACCACCCCAAGGCGAGCAACGGGAGAAACTCCCTTCGCCCTGGTATACGGCACGGAATGCATGATTCCCGCAGAAGTAGAATTTCCGGGTGTTCGATGAAAGTTCTTACCCGAACGAGAGGAACTCAACGATGCTATGCTCTTGGATGATCTAGACCTCATTAACGAGCGCCGAGATCGAGCGCTCATCCGAATCCAAAACTACCAGCACGCCGCTGAGAGATACTATAATTCCAACGTACGGAATCGTAGGTTCAATCAGGGAGATCTGGTCCTTCGCAAAGTCTTCCAAAACACCGCTGAACGAAACGCGGGAAAACTCGGAGCAAACTGGGAAGGTCCCTATAAAATCGAAAAAGTCATCCGACCAGGTTCTTACGAAATAGCCAACATGCAGGGCATAAAAATCCCTAGAACCTGGAACGCGATGCATCTCAAAAAATACTATCACTAAACAAACCAACTCGCAATCACTGAACTACGAGACGGCTTGATCTCCGCAAGGAGTACGTAGGCAGTTTGTCGAAAGGCAAATTCAGCTGTCCCCCTCATTAAAAAAGGGGGGGAGTGGGTACGTATACTCGTATACTACCAAAAAATCGAAACGAGGTCTTCGGAAATTAGTCGGCCGCTTAGGAGAAGCAACCTTTAGCATCGCGAGACGTCGCAAAAGATGCCTCAAAGTTTGTTTCTTTCGAGCGAACGAAACCTCCGTCACAAAAAAGGCATATATATATGCACACACTAACACGTATTTTGCGCAAAATATTCAAAACAACGGCACGCGCCACCAAGTCCGATGCTGATCACATCGAACTCACAAACGTCCTAAACAGACATAGTCATCTCACGGAGATGACTCTCTTACATCCGACACAAGGATAATAGCGCTATAAAAGAAATCCAAAATTTTGGTCTAGCAATTCCGGTCTCCGGAGAGATGCTCGGTTCGTATCAAACAAGTCATATAAGCCGAGAACCTATCGTGGACTTTACGTCGATACGAATTAGGAAAAAATCGCGACAGGAAAAAACGATAGCCGGTTAGTCACCGCACCATCCTTAAACCGAAAGTAAACCTAGGTCTTGCCCTAAACCCAGCGCACTGGTCTCTAACATCTCAAAGACATGATATCAAAAGATAAGAGATTCTTAAACCATGCCTCTATGTTTATGTTCGACACCTTCAGCACCCCCGCAGAACTCTCGAAACAGATCTCGAACGAAACATTTCACAATCGAAGAAGGATATGAGACGACAACTCATCACCTTCCTCCCCACTATTCACGAACTCATAAAAAAACGTTATCCGATTATCGTACTATAGAAAGAAAGCCGCGGAGCGGCAGGGATTCAAATCCACACACGGCCAGTCCCGAAATACAAACAAGGCCATTCAAGGCCGAAACATAAAAACATAAAAAAAATCTCTCACAAGAGATCTAACCTAAGTCACCCTCAGAACTTGCGCCCCCTCTTCACCCGCTGCCTCGTCCGAGCCTGGAGCCGTGTCGCTTCCGTTCTCTCCGACCATCGGGTCTTTCCCCTCTGGGTCTTCTGAACACGTCGGAAGGAAGCAAGCGGATTTCAGGTCGGCCAGGATGAGATCAAAATCTCCATCCTCGGCCGCCATATCTCCCTTGCAGCCGGACAGTCGGGCCTCTTCGGCCTCCAAGGTCGGGGGAGTCTCACTTTGGAACGACCGAACCACGGCCATCCCGCCCTCAATCATCGCCAAAGCAAAATCCCTGCTCCGGATACACTCGAGGGAACCCAGGCAAGCATAAATCTTCGCCAAGCGAGCTTGAAACTCCGCACGAAGGGCATCCATAGCCTCTTGGATCCCGCGGCGCGCTAGCCCCACTTCACTCTCGATCTGACGCTGGAGTCGACGCACCTCCGAGGATTTGGCCTTCATGGCCTTCTTTTCCTTAAGCAAGGAACTCGCCGTCTTCCCAAGGTCCCTCTCAAGCTCTCCTATCGCAACCTCGAGCTTCGACACTTTCGCAGAATGAGAGTCCTCGACAGCCGTCAACATAGCCTCGGTTTCGGACCATCTGCCCTGAAGCTCCACCAACTCCCCGGACAGGCGACTGGTCTCAGAACCACATTCGCTGATCATCCCATCGATCAACGATATGAACTGCGAACAGTAAAAATTCTTAAGACTAAGTCCGAGAAAAGAATGCATGAAAGACGATCGAGAATTCAAATAAGAAACTCCCTTCGCCCTGGTATACGGCACGGAATGCATGATTCCCGCAGAAGTAGAATTTCCCGGTGTTCGATGAAAGTTCTTACCCGAACGAGAGGAACTCAACGATGCTATGCTCTTGGATGATCTAGACCTCATTAACGAGCGCCGAGATCGAGCGCTCATCTGAATCCAAAACTACCAGCACGCCGCTGCGAGATACTATAATTCCAACGTACGGAATCGTAGGTTCAATCAGGGAGATCTGGTCCTTCGCAAAGTCTTCCAAAACACCGCTGAACGAAACGCGGGAAAACTCGGAGCAAACTGGGAAGGTCCCTATAAAATCGAAAAAGTCGTCCGACCAGGTTCTTACGAAATAGCCAACATGCAGGGCATAAAAATCCCTAGAACCTGGAACGCGATGCATCTCAAAAAATACTATCACTAAACAAACCAACTCGCAATCACTGAACTACGAGACGGCTTGATCTCCGCAAGGAGTACGTAGGCAGTTTGTCGAAAGGCAAATTCAGCTGTCCCCCTCATTAAAAAAGGGGGGGGGGAGTGGGTACGTATACTCGTATACTACCAAAAAATTGAAACGAGGTCTTCGGAAATTAGTCGGCCGCTTAGGAGAAGCAACCTTTAGCATCGCGAGATGTCGCAAAAGATGCCTCAAAGTTTGTTTCTTTCGAGCGAACGAAACCTCCGTCACAAAAAAGGCATATATATATGCACACACTAACACGTATTTTGCGCAAAATATTCAAAACAACGGCACGCGCCACCAAGTCCGATGCTGATCACATTGAACTCACAAACGTCCTAAACAAACATAGCCATCTCACGGAGATGACTCTCTTACATCCGACACAAGGATAATAGCGCTATAAAAGAAATCCAAAATTTTGGTCTAGCAATTCCGGTCTCCGGAGAGATGCTCGGTTTGTATCAAACAAGTCATATAAGCCGAGAACCTATCGTGGACTTTACGTCGATACGAATTAGGAAAAAATCGCGACAGGAAAAAACGATAGCCGGTTAGTCACCGCACCATCCTTAAACCGAAAGTAAACCTAGGTCTTGCCCTAAACCCAGCGCACTGGTCTCTAACATCTCAAAGACATGATATCAAAAGATAAGAGATTCTTAAACCATGCCTCTATGTTTATGTTCGACACCTTCAGCACCCCCGCAGAACTCTCGAAACAGATCTCGAACGAAACATTTCACAATCGAAGAAGGATATGAGACGACAACTCATCACCTTCCTCCCCACTATTCACGAACTCATAAAAAAGCGTTATCCGATTATCGTACTATAGAAAGAAAGCCGCGGAGCGGCAGGGATTCAAAGCCACACACGGCCAGTCCCGAAATACAAACAAGGCCATTCAAGGCCGAAACATAAAAACATAAAAAAAATCTCTCACAAGAGATCTAACCCAAGTCACCCTCAGAACTTACGCCCCCTCTTCACCCGCTGCCTCGTCCGAGCCTGGAGCCGCGTCGCTTCCGTTCTCTCCGACCATCGGGTCTTTCCCCTCTGGGTCTTCTGAACACGTCGGAAGGAAGCAAGCGGATTTCAGGTCGGCCAGGATGAGATCAAAATCTCCATCCTCGGCCGCCATATCTCCCTTGCAGCCGGACAGTCGGGCCTCTTCGGCCTCCAAGGTCGGGGGAGTCTCACTTTGGAACGACCGAACCACGGCCATCCCGCCCTCAATCATCGCCAAAGCAAAATCCCTGCTCCGGATACACTCGAGGGAACCCAGGCAAGCATAAATCTTCGCCAAGCGAGCTTGAAACTCCGCACGAAGGGCATCCGTAGCCTCTTGGATCCCGCGGCGCGCTAGTCCCACTTCACTCTCGATCTGACGCTGGAGTCGACGCACCTCCGAGGATTTGGCCTTCATGGCCTTCTTTTCCTTAAGCAAGGAACTCGCCGTCTTCCCAAGGTCCCTCTCAAGCTCTCCTATCGCAACCTCGAGCTTCGACACTTTCGCAGAATGAGAGTCCTCGACAGCCGTCAACATAGCCTCGGTTTCGGACCATCTGCCCTGAAGCTCCACCTACTCCCCCGACAGGCGACTGGTCTCAGAACCACATTCGCTGATCATCCCATCGATCAACGATATGAACTGCGAACAGTAAAAATTCTTAAGACTAAGTCCGAGAAAAGAATGCATGAAAGACGATCGAGAATTCAAATAAGAAACAAACCTTTCCGCGAAGTCCTGACGCTAGGCTCGACCCACTTCGCTGCGAAGTCTCCCCGTCACCGCTCTTGGCAAGTTTCCTCTTCCGACTCTTAGGCTGAGTAGCCAGGACAGCGCTAGGAGCACGCAATGCCAGAACGATTTCTTTTCTGGCTGGAGGAGGAGGCGTAGAGCAGCGGCCTTCTCTTTGTCCTCGACGAGGATCGGAGTCGTGGAAGATCCCGCAGGTAGGGCTTGCGGGAGAGGAGCCGTGATGTCGGTCCTATGACACGGGGCAACGACCTGCACGGAAGAAGATGGAAACTCGGAGCCAGTTTGAGCTAGTTCTTTCTCGGCTTGGCGACGAACTAGCTTCTCTCGGAAAGAAAGATGACCGGCAACACAAGCCGGCACTTCCGCCGGAGAAGTTGGAACCGGAGCCGGAGAAGTGGCCTCACCCATCTCGATGTCGGAATCTTTTTTATCACCTTGGGAGGAAGACATGTTGAAAGGAAAGTTATGAAACTAGAGAGGTTTTTGAAGGAATGAAGAAGGGAAGGTGTGAAGAAAATGAATGACAAGAGCTCACTACTTATAGAAGTATGGGTTCGGAATATCGTCTCGACGACTTTTTCCGCGGAATTTAAAAATGTGAATTTCGTCTGATACACTTAAACTTGTCAAAGTCATCTATCCGCCCGCTAGAGTCACAACTCTAACGGGCTGGGGGGGCTAACTGTTGGGGTCAAAAATGGTTACGACAAATTTAACATTAAAAACGTCCGAGGGAGAAAATAAGAATTTCTCCGAAGAGTACTTTTCGAAATAGATTCTTCCTTACGAAAAAGCTTTACGGAAGAAAGAATCGAGATGTCCGACGAAAGCCCGAAATGGGTCGTTACATAGAGACCGAGCGATCGTCCCGCTCGGTCGTTACATAGCGACCAAGCTCGAGCCAAAGCACGGTCGCTACGTAGCGACCGAGCGATTGTCCCGCTCGGTCGCTACGTAGCGACCGAGTTCAGCCAAGCTCGGTCGCTACGTAGCGACCGAGCTCGAGCTAAAGCTCGGTCGCTATGTAGGGACCGAGCGATCGTCCCGCTCGGTCGCTACGTAGAGACCGAGCTCAGCCAAGCTCAGCCAAGCTTGGTCGCTATGTAGCGACCGAGCTCGAGCCAAAGCTCGGTCGCTACGTAGCGACCAAGCTCGAGCCAAAGCTCGGTCGCTACGTAGCGACCGAGCGATCGTCCCACTTGGTCGCTACGAAGCGACTGGGCTTGAGCCAAAGTTCGGTCGCTGTGTAAGCGATTGAACCTTTCCGAACATCGATACGACACCAGTTCTTGCATTCTCGTCAAAACCTTTGAATGCTATCTCCCGAAGACCGTAGCAAGCTCAGTCCATGTTTCCCGCCATTCTAATTCGTCGATCAAACTTCGCGGATTAGAAACCGCGGAAAACTCGTGGTAAATGTGTCGAGTCGGAAGACGGCCCAAAGGGACCTAAAACACGACTCGAGGCCCATCCTATGATTTTCCTAACCAAAAGCCCGTAAACCACAGCATGGTTTACGCTTGGCCCACAAGGGAGGATAAATGTCAAGTTACCGCGGATAAATACGGAATTTTTGAAGATAATTGTGAAGATCGGGAAAAATGGAATATCTCCATTTTTATGCTATGACGGCTTAAGGGCAGAAGAGTAAAAGCGTAAACCGACCTTGGAGCTAGTATATAAGGAGTCCTAGGCGAGGAGCAAGAGGGGAGAACTTTTTCAGAGCAAACTTAGTACTTAAAGCAATGTAGGCATTTTTCCGTTTTTGTTATTTCGAGCTGAGACTCAATTAGGTTTAGCCGTCTTAGGGTTACTAGAACAAGGAATCTCGCCGACAGCTCTCGAGCCCAGGCTTATACCTTGTTGTAAACGCTCATACGCAGATTCGGAATAAGATCTACTTTGCTCTCTTTTCGATTTCTTATTTTTATCGTTGTTGTTCTCGTGTTCTGATTGCTTGACGTGTGGTAATTAATTGATATCCGGGTCCTCTGGGAAATTAGGGTTTTCCTAGTTTCCTTATTTAAACGGAAATCGACAGTGTGAATTTCGGTTCCCACAACGGACACCCACGGATGTCCTGTGTGTACTGAACAGACAGCCCACGTGGGCCAAAATCACCCGAACAGTCCACGGGAAGGGCCAGCGTGCTGAGTCCAAGGACCAGCGTGCTGATATGTGTACTGATGGACAGCCACAGACGTCCTATGTGTGCTGACGGAGACACACGGACACCCACTGACACACACGGACAGCCATGGATGTCTTGTGTGTGCTGATGGACAGCCACAGACGTCCTGTGTGTACTGAACAGACAGCCCACATGGGCCAAAATCACCTGAACAGTCCACGGGAATGGCCAGCGTGCTGAGTCCAACGACCAGCGTGCTGATATGTGTACTGATGGACAGCCACAGACGTCCTGTGTGTGCTGACGGAGACACACGGACACACACTGACACACACGGACAGCCATGGATGTCTTGTGTGTGCTGATGGACGGCCACAAACGTCCTGTGTGTACTGAACAGACAGCCCACATGGGCCAAAATCACCTGAACAGTCCATGGGAAGGGTCAGCGTGCTGAGTCCAAGGACCAACATGCTGATATGTGTACGGATGGACAGCCACGGACGTCATGTGTGTGCTGATGGACACACACGGACACACACGGACACACACAGACAGCCACGGACGACCTGTGTGTGCTGACGGACACACACGGACGTCATGTGTGTGCTGACGGACACCCACGGACGTCCTGTGTGTGCTTGCGGACACCCACGGACGTCCTGTGTGTACTGAACAGACAGTCCACGTGGGCCAAAATCACCCAAACAGTCCACAGGATGGCCCAGCGTGCTGATTCCAAGAACAACGTGCTGATATGTGTACTGATGGACAGCCACGTATGTCCTGTGTGTGCTGACGGAAACACACGGACACACACACGGACAGCTACGGACGTCCTTTATGTGCTGACGGACACACACGAACGTCATGTGTGTGCTGACGGACACCCACGGACGTCCTGTGTGTACTGAACAGACATCCCACGTGGACCAAAATCACCCAAAGAGTCCAAGGGAAGGGCCAGTGTGCTGAGTCCAAGGAACAGCGTGCTGATATGTGTACTGATGGACAGCCAGGAACATCCTGTGTGTGTTGACGGAAACACACGGACACACACGAACAGCCACGGATGTGACACCCCCGATTATAAATAACCGGAAATGACACGGTCGATGTTCCCTGATGGTCGACCCGAGGTTCTCGAAATAAATCCGATCGCCTTAGACCAACAACCAAAGAACACAGACGCTCCTATCGAATATTACTCTAGGCTTTTCAACCCGATAAAGCAATATTCGATAGTTAGTTCGTCCCGGACAAGGACTAATATCATATGAGAACTCGTAATTTATAAACATCTTTTATACATTATTTATTTACTTTAAACATCTTACAAAGTGTTATAGTTTTATCCTATGGCCTATTGCCCAACAACGTTTTAAGTAAATATACATCAAAAGGTACGTTGCAAGGACAACAAAATACTACCGCTGGTTGGCCATTCCTTCCGTCCAAAAAGTAAAGTGTCTCCCGCCTAAGGGTTACCTGCACACACAAATGAGTCATGAGCAACTAATTTACTCAGTGAATCTAGAATCACAACACAATCAATAATAAACCAAACAGTTATCAAATGCATATACATGATCATGCAAGTACTAGTACTATACTTTAAAATCGATCCTCATTGTGAATACTTATTTTAAACATCACTTCCACAACACCCGCCCGTTACCATACTCATATAATACAATATATACTAGACCCCAGAAACCACTAAGGCTAACCGAGACTAGTGAGTTAGCATCACCATCATTGTCGAATGTCCGGTATGAACAATCCGACACTGCATCGTCATGCAGTACACGGTCTCCAGGGAGCTACCCCATCATCGTGTCTTCATGACCTTGTCCCGTTCGCAGGACCAAGTCACGGTAATGCGGGGGCTTTAGGGATAGTGAATATAACAAGACTTCACATGATTTTACTTCCATAATCATTCCGAAATTAATTCATAATTAATCCTTAATTAATCATAATTAACTCTTAATTAATTCTAGATTAATCCTTAATTAATCTCATATTAATCTTTAATTAATCTAAGATTAGTACTTAATTAATCATGATTACTCTTTAATTAATCTCAGATTAATTCTCAATTAAACCAAGATTAATCCATAATCAAAACCATGATTATTTCATAATTAAGATTAGTACTTGACAACAAGTACTAAGATTATGATTAACCTCACTCTAACCTTTTGATTACTCTTATGTATAGTTCACAATAAGTAAACATAACACCATTCTTATAAACTTGAGAGACTTTACTAACTCAATCAATCTCAACATCTATCTAGACTCACCTAAAGATTAGTCTTGAAACTGGCTTGGACAAGACTTGAGTTCCACTTGAACAAGGCTGAATGGACCAAGAGACTGAATGGACAGGACTGGATACTTCAAGCTTTACTCTACCTCTGACCTGAAACAGAGTGGTATGATCACAAGATCAGTTCGGTTCTAGTCAGTCTACCAAAGTTCAGGCCAAGATCAGACTGAGTTCAAATCGGTTTACTCAAGGCCAGATCAAAACATCATAGCAGGTGATTCTAAGAGGTTAATTCAAACCGAAATTAATCAAAATCTGAACTATATCACCACTTAGAGAACTGATCCGACCAAGTTCTTATGTAAACATCAACTAGCTCTGATCAAGACATTACTGAGGTAAGAGACCAAAGCTTACCAAGATGAACCAAAGGATTAGATGGCCTCAGCTGATCCTCTTCTCCAAGGTAAGCTTGTGGCTGGACTGATCAAAGAGAAAGATCAAGGCCTGATCATGATCTTAACTAAACTAGGTCTAGGTTTTTAATCAACAATCTCACCTTCTGATCTTTCTCAAAGCAACAGACTGGTCTAGGGTTGAAGATTAGATCACCAAGAATTTTTTCTTGATTTATTTTCCTAATTTTCTCACTGATTTTTCTGTTCTTCTTTCTCTCTTTCTCTCTGAAATTCTCTAGGTTTTTCTGTAGGTTTCAGAACGTGGGAAGCAGCTGGAGAGGGGTTAAATATGAGGTGAGCTTGCTTCAGGTGAGGGTTTCACTCAGGACAAAGCTAAGCTGAGTGGGGACAGCTGACCAGCTGCTTCAGCACTCTCAGCACAAGCTGCTGTCCTTTCCTTAACCTGAAGAAACTCCAGCCCTTTCATGTGCTTCTCACATGACAATCTAAGAAACAAGGCAAGCAAGCAGCTTGTGATTGTCATGTGCCAGTTACTGAAGAAGCTAGGCAAGCAGGCAGGTGCAAGTCATGTGATTAAAGACTGAGCAAGCAGGCTGGTGGAAGACATGAGTCTGGTCCAAAATTACTTGTAGCAGTTGGTTGATAATTTCCATTAATTTTTCAACCAAATATTCCTTGTCTTTGGCTCTCGTCTTGTTCTCGGAAAATCTCTTCCAGTTTAATAAAAATTCGACCAAAATATTTAAGACTCGACCAAACTATCAAGTGAAGGTCTTTCAACCACAAGACAGTCCCTTCGAGAAATTAATCTACCGGGTCGATTTTTATTTTTATTAATCCTTGTTAAACCAACTAAAAACTGGTCGAGCGGGATTTTTCTCGACCAAAAATTTATTGGCTCATGAGGGTTATTACACTCTTCCCCCCTTAAAAGAATTCGTCCCCGAATTCTCAAAATACAAGTACCCTTTACTGGACTACTGGGGTATCTGAGAAGAGTTCTGGATAATCAACTCGGAACTTATCTTCATCCTCCCATGTTATAACAACTCTCTGTCGCTTTCTGTGTGTACTGAACAGACAGCCCACGTGGGCCAAAATCACCCGAACAGTCCACGGGAAGGGCCAGCGTGCTGAGTCTAAGGACCCGCGTGCTGATATGTGTACTGATGGACAGCGACGGACGTCCTGTGTGTGCTGACGGACACACACGGACAGCCACGGACTACCTGTGTGTGCTGACGGACACACACGGACGTCCTGTGTGTGCTGACGAACACCCACGGACGTCCTATGTGTGCTGGCGGACACCCACGGACGTCCAGTGTGTACTGAACAGACAGCCCACGTGGGGCAACATCACCCAAACAGTCCACGGGATTACCCAGCGTGCTGATTCCAAGGACCAACGTGCTGATATGTGTACTGATGAACAGCCACGGATGTCCTGTGTGTGCTGACGGACACACACGGACACACACACGAACAGCTACGGACGTTCTTTATGTGCTGACAGACACACACGAACGTCATGTGTGTGCTGACGGACACCCACGGACGTCATGTGTTTACTGAACAGACATCCCTTGTGGGCCAAAATCACCCGAAGAGTCCACGGGAAGGGCCAGTGTGCTGAGTCCAAAGAACAGCATGCTGATATGTGTACTGATGGACAGCCAGGAACGTCCTATGTGTGCTGACGGAAACAAACGGACACACACGGACAGCCACGGACGTCCTATGTGTGCTGACAGACAGCCACAGACGTCCTGTGTGTACTGAATAAACAGCCCACGTGGGCCAAAATCATCTAAACAGTCCACGGGATGGGCCAGCGTGCTGAGTTCAAGGACCAACGTGCTGATATGTGTACTGATGGACAGCCACGGACGTCCTGTGTGTGCTGACGGAAACACAAGGACACACACGGACAGCCACAGACGTCCTATGTGTGCTGACAGACACACACAAAGGTCCCGTGTGTGCTGACGGACAGCCACGGACGTCCTGTGTGTACTGAACAGACAGCCCACATGGGCCAAAATCACCCGAACAGTCCACGGGAAGGGTCAGCTTGCTGAGTCCAAGGACCAACGTGCTGATATGTGTACTGATGGACAGCCACAGACGTCCTGTGTGTGCTGACGGACACACACGGACAGCCACGGACGACCTGTGTGTGCTGACGAACACACACGGACGTCCTGTGTGTGCTGACGGACACCCACGGATGTCCTGTGTGTACTGAACAGACAGCCCACGTGGGCCAAAATCACCCGAACAGTCCACAGGAAGGGCCAGCGTGCTGAGTCCAAAGACCAGCGTGCTGATATGTTTACTGATGGACAGCCATAGACGTCCTGTGTGTGCTGACGGAGACACACGGACACACACTGACACACACGGACAACCATGGATGTCTTGTGTGTGCTGATGGACAGCCACAGACGTCCTGTGTGTACTGAACAGACAGCCCACATGGGCCAAAATCACCTGAACAGTCCACGGGAAAGGCCAGCGTGCTGATATGTGTACTGATGGACAGCAACGGACGTCCTGTGTGTGTTGACGGACACACACAGACACACACAAACCCACACGGATAGCCACGAATGTCCTATGTGTGCTAACGGACAGCCATGAACAGCCACGGACGTACTGTGTGTGCTGGCGGACACCCAGGGACGTCCTGTGAGTACTGAACAAACAGCCCACGTGGCTAAACAGTCCCCGGATGGGCCAGCGTGCTGAGTCCAAGGACCAACGTGCTGATATGTGTACTGATGGAGAGCCACGGACGTCCTGTGTGCTGACGGACAGACACGGACACACACGGACAGCCACGGACGTCCTATGTGTGCTGACCAACACACACGAACGTCCTGTGTGTGCTGACGGACACCCACGGATGTCCTGTGTGTACTGAACAGACAGCCCACGTGGGCCAAAATCACCCAAACATTCCACAGGAAGGGCCAGCGTGCTGAGTCCAAGGACCAACTTGCTGAGTCCAAGGACCAACGTGGTGATATGTGTACTGATGGACAGCCACGGACATCCTGTGTGTGCTGACGGACACAGACGGACACACACGGACACACCCGAACAGCCACATACGTCCTGTGTGTGCTGGCGGACACCCACAGACGTTCTGTGTGTACTGAACAGACAGCCCACGTGGGCCAAAATCACCCAAACAGTCCACGGGAAGGGCCACCATGCTGAGTCCAAGGACCTGCATGCTGATATGTCTACTGATGGACAGCCACGGACGACCTGTGTGTGCTGACGGACACACACAGACGTCCTGTGTGTGCTGACGGACACCCACGGACGTCCTGTGTGTGCTTGCGGACACCCACGGACGTCCTGTGTGTACTAAACAGACAGCCCACGTGGGCCAAAATCACCCAAACAGTCCACAGGATGGCCCAGCGTGCTGATTCCAAGGACTAACGTGCTGATATGTGTACTGATGGACAGCCACGTATGTCCTGTGTTTGCTGACGGAAACACACGGACACACACACGGACAGCTACTGACGTCCTTTATGTGCTGACGGACACACACAAACGTCATGTGTGTGCTGACGGACACCCATGGACGTCCTGTGTGTACTGAACAGACATCCCACGTGGACCAAAATCACCCAAAGAGTCCACGGGAAGGGCCAGTGTGCTGAGTCCAAGGAACAGCATGCTGATATGTGTACTGATGGATAGCCAGGAACGTCCTGTGTGTGTTGACGGAAACACACGGAAACACACGAACAGCCACGGACGGCATGTGTGTGCTGGCGGACACCCACGGACGTTCTGTGTGTACTGAACAGAAACACACGGAAACACACGAACAGCCACAGACGTCCTGTGTGTGCTGGCGGCCACCCACGGACGTTCTGTGTGTACTGAACAGACAGCCCACGTGGGCCAAAATCACCCGAACAGTCCACGGGAAGGGCCAGCGTGCTGAGTCTAAGGCCCAGCGTGCTGATATGTGTACTGATGGAGAGCGATGGACGTCCATTGTGTGCTGACGGACACACACGAACAGCCACGGACTACCTGTGTGTGCTGACGGACACACACGGACGTCCTGTGTGTGCTGACGGACACCCACGGACGTCCTATGTGTGCTGGCGGACACCCACGGACGTCTAGTGTGTACTGAACAGACAGCCCACGTGGGGCAACATCACCCAAACAGTCCACGGGATTACCCAGCGTGCTGATTCCAAGGACCAACGTGCTGATATGTGTACTGATGAACAGCCACGGATGTTCTGTGTGTGCTGACGGACACACACAGACACACACACGGACAGCTACGGATGTTCTTTCTGTGCTGACAAAGACACACGAACGTCATGTGTGTGCTGACGGACACCCACGGACGTCAGGTGTGTACTGAACAGACATCCTTTGTGGGCCAAAATCACCCAAAGAGTCCACGGGAAGGGCCAGTGTGCTGAGTCCAAAGAACAGCATGCTGATATGTGTACTGATGGACAGCCAGGAACGTCCTGTGTGTGCTGACGGAAACACACAGACACACGCGGACAGCCACGGACGTCCTATGTGTGCTGACAGACAGCCACAGACGTCCTATGTGTGCTGGCGGACACCCACGGACGTCCTGTGTGTACTGAATAAACAGCCCACGTGGGCCAAAATCATCCAAACAGTCCACGGGATGGGCCAGCGTGCTGAGTTCAAGGACCAACGTGCTGATATGTGTACTGATGGACAGCCACGGACGTTCTGTGTGTGTTGACGGACACACACAGACAAACACAAACCGACACGGATAGCCACGGACGTCCTATGTGTGGTAACGGACAGCCATGAACAGCCACGGACGTACTGTGTGTGCTGGCGGACACCCAGGGATGTCCTGTGAGTACTGAACAAACAGCCCACGTGGCTAAAATCACTCAAACAGTCCCCGGATGGGCCAGCGTGCTGAGTCCAAGGACCAACGTGCTGATATGTGTACTGATGGACAGCCACGGACGTCCTGTGTGCTGACGGACAGACACGGACACACACGGACAGCCACGGACGTCCTATGTGTGCTGACCAACACACACGAATGTCCTGTGTGTGCTGACGGACACCCACGGATGTCCTGTTTGTACTGAACAGACAGCCCACGTGGGCCAAATTCACCCAAACATTCCACAGGAAGGGCCAGCGTGCTGAGTCCAAGGACCAACTTGCTGAGTCCAAGGACCAACGTGGTGATATGTGTACTGATGGACAGCCACGGACATCCTGTGTGTGCTGACGGACACAGACGGACACACACGGACACACACGAACAGCCACAGACGTCCTCTGTGTGCTGGCGGACACCCACAGACGTTCTGTGTGTACTGAACAGACAGCCCACGTGGGCCAAAATCACCCAAACAGTCCACGGGAAGGGCCAGCGTGCTGAGTCCAAGGACCAGCATGCTGATATGTCTACTGATGGACAGCCACGAACGACCTGTGTGTGCTGACGGACACACACGGACGTCCTGTGTGTGCTGACGGACACCCACAGACGTCCTGTGTGTGCTTGCGGACACCCACGGACGTCCTGTGTGTACTGAACAGACAGCCCACGTGGGCCAAAATCACCCAAACAGTCCACGGGATGGCCCAGCGTGCTGATTCCAAGGACTAACGTGCTGATATGTGTACTGATGGACAGCCACGTATGTCCCGTGTTTGCTGACGGAAACACACGGACACACACACGGACAGCTACTGACGTCCTTTATGTGCTGACGGACACACACGAACGTCATGTGTGTGCTGACGGACACCCATGGACGTCCTGTGTGTACTGAACAGACATCCCACGTGGACAAAAATCACCCAAAGAGTCCACGGGAAGGGCCAGTGTGCTGAGTCCAAGGAACAGCATGCTGATATGTGTACTGATGGACAGCCAGGAACGTCCTGTGTGTGTTGACGGAAACACACGGAAACACACGAACAGCCACGGACGTCCTGTGTGTGCTGGCGGACACCCACAGACGTTTTGTGTGTACTGAACGGAAACACACGGAAACACACGAACAGCCACAGACGGCCTGCGTGTGCTGGCGGACACCCACGGACGTTCTATGTGTACTGAACAGGCAGCCCACGTGGGCCAAAATCACCCGAACAGTCCACGGGAAGGGCCAGCGTGCTGAGTCTAAGGACCAGCGTGCTGATATGTGTACTGATGGACAGCGACGGACGTCCATTGTGTGCTGACGGACACACACGGACAGCCACGGACTACCTGTGTGTGCTGACGGACACACACGGACGTCCTGTGTGTGCTGACGGACACCCACGGACGTCCTATGTGTGCTGGCGGACACCCACGGACGTCTAGTGTGTACTGAACAGACAGCCCACGTGGGGCAACATCACCCAAACAGTCCACGGGATTACCCAGCGTGCTGATTCCAAGGACCAACGTGCTGATATGTGTACTGATGAACAGCCACGGATGTCTTGTGTGTGCTGATGGACACACACGGACACACACACGGACACACACACGGACAGCTACGGACGTTCTTTCTGTGCTGACAGACACACACGAACGTCATGTGTGTGCTGACGGACACCCACGGACGTCATGTGTGTACTGAACAGACATCCTTTGTGGGCCAAAATCACCCAAAGAGTCCACGGGAAGGGCCAGTGTGCTGAGTCCAAAGAACAGCATGCTGATATGTGTACTGATGGACAGCGAGGAACGTCCTGTGTGTGCTGACGGAAACACACGGACACACGCGGACAGCCACGGACGTCCTATGTGTGCTGACAGACAGCCACAAACGTCCTATGTGTGCTGGCGGACACCCACGGACGTCCTGTGTGTACTGAATAAACAGCCCACGTGGGCCAAAATCATCCAAACAGTCCACGGGATGGGCCAGCGTGCTGAGTTCAAGGACCAACGTGCTTATATGTGTACTGATGGACAGCCACGGACGTCCTGTGTGTGATGACGGGCACACAAGGACACACATGGACAGCCACAGACGTCCTATGTGTGCTGACAGACACAAACGAAGGTCCCGTGTGTGCTGACGGACAGCCACGGACGTCCTGTGTGTACTGAACAGACAGCCCACATGGGCCAAAATCACCCGAACAGTCCACGGGAAGGGTGTGCTGAGTCCAAGGACCAACGTGCTGATATGTGTACTGATGGACAGCCACAGACGTCCTGTGTGTGCTGACGGACACACACGGACAGCCACGGACAACCTGTGTGTGCTGACGGACACACACGGACGTCCTGTGTGTGCTGACGGACACCCACGGATGTCATGTGTGTACTGAACAGACAGCCCACGTGGGCCAAAATCACCGGAACAGTCCACGGGAATGGCCTGCGTGCTGAGTCCAAGGACCAGCGTGCTGATATGTTTACTGATGGACAGCCATAGACGTCCTGTGTGTGCTGACGGAGACACACAGACACACACTGACACACACAGACAACCATGGATGTCTTGTGTGTGCTGATGGACAGCCACAGACGTCCTGTGTGTACTGAACAGACAGCCCACATGGGCCAAAATCACCTGAACAGTCCACGGGAAAGGCCAGCGTGCTGAGTCCAAGGACCAGCGTGCTGATATGTGTACTGATGGACAGCCACGGACGTCCTGTGTGTGTTTCCGGACACACACGGACACACACAGACCCACACGGACAGCCACGGACGTCCTATGTGTGCTAACGGACAGCCACAAACAGCCACGGACGTACTCTGTGTACTGGCGGACACCCAGGGACCACCTGTGTGTACTGAACAAACAGCCCACGTGGGCTAAAATCACCCAAACAGTCCCCGGGATGGGCCAGCGTGCTGAGTCCAAGGACCAACGTGCTGATATGTGTACTGATGGACAGCCACGGACGTCCTGTGTGTGCTGGCGGACACCCACAGACGTCCTTTGTGTACTGAACAGACAGCCCACGTGGGCCAAAATCAGCCAAACAGTCCACGGGAAGGGCCAGCGTGCTGAGTCCAAAGAACATCGTGCTGATATGTGTACTGATGGACAGCCACAGACGTCATGTGTGTGCTGACGGAAACACACTGATACACACGGACAGCCACGGACGTCCTGTGTGTGCTGGCGGATGTGGGAACCGAAATTCGCACTGTCGATTTCCGTTTAAATAAGGAAACTAGGAAAACCCTAATTTCCCAGAGGTCCCGGATCTCTGCGAGAGCCAACGACAAGTGATCGAATATATGTGGAAATCATGAAAAGATAACAAACGAGTTTAGAGAAAACAGTAGATCTTATTTCGAGTCCGCGTAAGAGCGTTGCGATCATTACAAGAGAATACAAAGGCTTTGGCCGCAGGGGCCGTCAGCGAGTTACCTAGTTCTAGCAACATAAAACCCTAATCCTAGTTGAGTCGCAGCTCGATAACAAAGGACGAAAAAGATATCTAAAAGGCTTAGATTGATTTCGGACTGAACCTTGTTAAAGGCTGCCTACGTACCCCTTTCGAGGATCAAGCCGAACGTAGTTCAATTGATAGAGCTGGACAAGAGATCGAACTGCCTGGGCGAGTTCGTCTAGTAATTGAGTGCCAGTCATAGAAACCGAACTTGTCGAGAATAAGCCTAAAGTTTCTAAGTGCAGAGAATTCCAAATCTAAAAAGTTCTCTCCCCTCTTGCTCCTCGCCTAGGACTCCTTATATACTAGCTCCAAGGTCGGTTTACGCTTTTACTCTTCTGCCCTTAAGCCGTCATAGCATAAAAATGGAGATATTCCATTTTTCCCGATCTTCACAATTACCTTCAAAACTTCCGTATTTATCCGCGGAAACTTGACATTTATCCTTCCTGGTGGACCAAGCGTAAACCAGTCTGTGGTTTACGGCTTTTGGATAGGAAAATCATAGGATGGGCCTCGAGTCGTGTTTTAGGTCCCTTTGGGCCGTCTTCCGACTCGACACGTTTACTACGAGTTTTCCGCGGTTTCTAATCCGCGAAGTTTGATCGATGAATTAGAATGGCGGGAAACATGGACTGAGCTTGCTACGGTCTTCGGGAGATAGCATTCGAAGGTTTTGACGAGAATGCAAGAACTGGTGTCGTATTGACGTTCGGAAAGGTTCAATCGCTACACAGCGACCAAACTTTGGCTCGAGACCGTTCGCTTCGTAGCGACCGAGCGGGACGATCGCTCGGTCGCTACGTAGCGACCGAGCTTTGGCTCGAGCTCGGTCGCTACGTAGCGACCGAGCGGGACGATCGCTCGGTCGCTACGTAGCGACCGAGCTATGGCTCGAGCTCGGTCGCTACGTAGCGACCGAGCGGGACGATCGCTCGGTCGCTACGTAGCGACCGAGCTTTGGCTCGAGCTCGGTCGCTACGTAGCGACCGAGCGGGACGATCGCTCGGTCGCTACGTAGCGACCGAGCTTGGCTGAGCTCGGTCGCTACGTAGCGACCGAGCGGGACGATCGCTCGGTCGCTACGTAGCGACCAAGCTTGGCTCGAGCTCGGTCGCTACGTAGCGACCGAGCGGGACGATCGCTCGGTCGTTACGTAGCGACCGAGCGGGCGATCGCTCGGTCGCTACGTAGCGACCGAGCGGGACGATCGCTCGGTCGCTACGTAGCGACCGAGCGGGACGATCGCTCGGTCGCTACGTAGCGACCGAGCGAGACGGATGCTCGGTCGCAACGTAGCGACCGAGTGAGACGGACGCTCGGTCGCTACGTAGCGACCGAGCTTGGCTCAAGCTCGGTCGCTACGTAGCGACCGAGCTGTGTGCATGCTTGGTCGCCGCGTATCGATCGAGCTTGACTTGTCCGCGGTCTGATTTCCATACTCGAGCTTGTCCGCGGCCGATTTGGATACATGTCCGTTTCCTTCGGACAATCGGTATTTAGTTGTTCGATTGAGATTTGGACGATATTTTACTGCAAGGCTGTTCGTAAAGATATCTTTTACGAAGATTACTTTTCGTAAAAACGATTATGCTGACTTTTACGGACTTTCAGGCATTGATTCCGTCGTGACCGATTTTGACCCCAACAGCGGACACCCACGGACGTCCTGTGTGTACTGAACAGACAGCCCACATAGGCCAAAATCACCCGAACAGTCCACAAGAAGGGTCATCATGCTGAGTCAGAGGACCAACGTGCTGATATGTGTACTGATGGACAGCCACGGACGTCCTCTGTGTGCTGAAGGACACATACAGACACACACGGACAGCCACGGAAGTCATGTGTGTGCTGACGGACAGCCACGGACAGCCACATACGTCCTGTGTGTGTTGGCGGACACCCACGGACGTCCTGTGTGTACTGAACAGACAGCCCACGTGGGCCAAAATCACCCAAACAGTCCACGGAAGGGCCAGCGTGCTGAGTCCAAAGACCAACGTGCTGATATGTGTACTGATGGGCAGCCACAGACGTCCTTTGTGTGCTGACGGAAACACACGGACACACACGGACAGCCACGGACGTCCTGTGTTTGCTTGCGGACACCCACGGACGTCCTGTGTGTACTGAACAGACAGCCCATGTAGGCCAAAATCACCCGAACAGTCCAAGGGAAGGGTCAGCGTGCTGAGTCCAAGGACCAACGTGCTGATATGTGTACTGATGGACAACCACAGACGTCCTCTGTGTTGAAGGACACACACGGACAGCCACAGACGTCATGAGTGTGCTGACGGACACCCACAGACGTCCTGTGTGTACTGAACAGACAGCCCACGTGGGCCAAAATCACCCGAACAGTCCACGGGAAGGGCCAGCGTGCTGAGTCCAAAGACCAGCGTGCTGATATGTGTACTGATGGACAGCCACAGACGTCCTGTGTCTGCTGACGGACACACACGGACACACACAGACAGCCACAGACGTCATGTGTGTGCTGACGGACAGCCACAGACAGCCATGGACATCCTGTGTCTGCTGGCGGACACCCACAGACGTCCTGTGTGTACTGAACAGACAGCCCACATGGGCCAAAATCACCCAAACAATCCACGGGAAGGGTAAGCCTGCTGAGTCCAAGGACCAGCGTGCTGATATGTGTACTGATGGACAGCCACAGACGTCCTGTGTGTACTGAACAGACAGCCCACGTGGGCCAAAATCACCCAAACATTCCACGGAAAGGGTAAGCCTACTGAGTCCAAGGACCAGCGTGCTGATATGTGTACTGATGGACAGCCACAGACGTCCTGTGTGTGCTGACGGACACACACGAACACACACGGACGTCTTGTCTGTGCTGACAGACACACACGGACGTCCTATGTGTGCTGATGGACACACACAGACGTCCTGTGTGTGCTGACGGAGAGCCCCGGACGTCCTGTGTGTGTTGGCGGACACCCACTGATAGAACCAAAATAAGGAAGGATCACTTTAGCTGGGTGTTGGATATGATCCGAGAAGGCAAACGGCACTTCTGGAACTGAGATGGATTGAAAGGATCGTCAAGAGATGCGGAATGGCTCTTGATATACCCACGATCTAAGGCTAACCACCTAAGAACGAATGTAGTGTGTTGGCTAACCCACCAAACGACACACAAAGATGATTGGCTGACCACCAAATCAACAAGCCAGTTCAAACCGATGAACTAGCTAAAAGAACTCTCTCTCTCATTCAGAGAAGAAACGAAATAAACTCAAAAACATGGACTGATTTTATTCATGGCAGAGTTTACATATTTATAGTACAATGAGTCAAAGAAAGACTGAAGAATTTTGTAGAAAACTAGAAACTTAGAAAACATAAACAAAGACTAAGACTTTTGACTAGAAATAAGTGTGTTGTTGAATGGCTCTTGGATGATCACGACTTTGACTCCTTTTGTTGATATTTCTTGATGCAAATGGGCAGGAGACCATCAGCAAAGGCCTGGTCGAATTTGGTGTAAAACCGACCCAAATTGAATTTGTTATGAATTTTTCCTTGGGCTGAAAAGGTCCATTTCGCCCAGCAACTAAACCAGCTCCATCTTCAGTGTCACTTAACTCATTCAGCTCCAAGCTAGTGTCACTTAGCTCACTCAGCTCATCCAGCTCAGATATGTAACTGTCACTTCGATTCAGCTCGACCAGCTCGCCCAAATAAGTGTCACTTCGTCCAGCTCGTCCAAAGTTAGCTTCTGGCTAGACCATGGTTGCTTCATCCGATGGGAAACCTTGGTTGGGTCGAGTTGTGCACCATCCTGGCCCGGGTCTACGATCCAGGGCACATCATTCCCTCTCTCTTCAAAAAGATTTGTCCTCAAATCTGAAACATTAAAAGGAAAAGGATTATAAGCAAAAGAACCATAATCGGAACATTGCTCACCTTGAGTTTGGTCTGGTTTTTGAATGGAAGAAGATTCTTCTTGGTTGGCTTGATGACCACGGTATTGTTCTTCATCAGAGCCTTCCTGTATTGACACAAAGCTTCCAAGACCAAGGTCATATGCGCCGATATCAAAAGCATTCAAAGGACCAGAAAATTCATTCTTGTTCAAAACCTTTTTAAATTTATTTCAAACTGAAAAATCAATTCAGAACTACCTGCCATCGGCTTATGGGCATAGTCATCGAAAATTGGCAATAGACCTTTCTTTTCTGGCTCGGTTTCAACGTTCTCATTCTCCAAAGTCACCAACGGTTTTTGGTTTTGGCACTTGTTAGCATAATGACCGATCTTATGGCATTTGAAGCACCTGGTAGAATGAGCTTTGCTTGTGGGTTTCACAGCTTTGCTTTTATCAGAAGACAACACATTAGTTTTCAAATCAGAATTTGAAAGAGAAGAAAAATTACTTTGCTGTTTTGGTGCAGAAGAAGTGTTGTTGTTTTCCTTCTTTTTGAGTTGTCGGACAACATGAATTGCCTTATGCAACATCTTTTCCAAGCTGGCATAAGTCTGAAGCTCGTTCTGATCAAACACATCACGGTTGCTTCTCTTGGCTTTGGTGAAGGGACGATCACCACTTCTGACCCACTTCTCATCATCGCACATGTTTTGTCTCTTCTTTTGTTTCTGCACAAAGTCCAACCCATTAGAAGCAAACTGTTTCTTATCAAAAATCAATTGCTCCTTTTCAAAAACAGTTTTAAAAGGAAAGTAGACGTCTTGTTGTGGTTTTGATTTCTTGAGAAGTCCAAACATCCTGAAAACACTTAACAAAGTTAGCAAATAAAAATCCTCACACTCTCAAATGTTTAGCTCACGATTTTTAGATGATCACTCAGAGTTCTTTCACTGGTTCAAAGGATGATAGGCAGTAAAAAAATCAGCAGTCAAAACCCAAAATAAACTTTGTGGGAAAAGAAAAGAGAAAGAAAAATGAAGAGATTTTTGTGTGGATCCGCCTTAACTGTCCTAAGGCTGGGTTTCTCTTCAGCCAGCAGGGTTTCTCTTCCACCACTCCCCCTGGATTTCTCTTCAGAAGTGATTCAAGCCAAAACTTTTACTCTTTTTTTTTGATCGATTTTTTTTTTTTTTTAAATAACTGGCGATCACAAGGGAGTAAAGGAACAGCCCAGATCCAACAAGAAATAAAAAAATAAAATCATGGAGAAATGAGAAGATGAAAAGATGAAATGAAAACAAACCAGCCAAAGTGGCTCTGATACCACTTGATAGAACCAAAATAAGGATCACTCTTCGGTAAGGTTGATATGAACTCAGATCCGAGAGGATTGAGAACTGATGGATCGAGGGGTGACACTAAGGGTTGCAGAATAGCCCAAAGATACTACCAGACTTCGATCGTTGCCGGATGTGACGCACCGGTCCAACAAAAGAAGGATCGAAACTTGGAGATAACCTCACCAAGAAACTAAGAACAAGTTCTACAAAGAACAAAGAGTTTTAACTCAACAAAAGGGGAAAACAATCTGCTTTATTTCGTGGCTCTAAGGCCTTATTTATAGGATTACAAGTTGTAGAGATCCAAAGAAGAATGTACTAAAAACAAGACATTGGAAATAGAAACAAAGACTTGACTAAATAAAGTCTTTGACTGAAACTTGGACTACCTCTTCATATAGCCACGACCAGGACTTTGAAAGGTGAAGAATATACTCCTGATATGGGCCAAGACATGTCCCTTTGAGGCCTGGTCGAAATCCATCTTTTCTCTTAGCCAATATTTTATCGGTTTCTCCATTTGGGCTAAACAAGCTCGTTTTTGAATCTTTTTGAAAACCATCAAGCCCAATGCTTTTTTGGACATTTAGAACATGAATAATAACCTTTGGCATGATTGAATTGACCGTTGGTTCATCAGAAAGAAGGTTAGCCATTTCGAGCTTCTCGGGTGGTCTGAATTCGCGAGAACTGAAGATCACCTGATTTGTAAATAGCATAACTATCACATATGAACTCCGTTTGATCTGATTCTTCTTTGAGGAGCTCCGTAATTGAGTTGAGAACATTCTCCAAGTGATTTCATGTGTAGAAGCCTCGTGGTTTAGCAGATATGAGTCAAACAATGAACATATATCATTACTGCTTCCAATGATCAAACCATGCATGTCTGTTTTGCCCGGTGCGCTACCCCATGGCACATCACCCACAGACACACACGGACAGCCACAGACATCCTGTGTGTGCTGGCGGACAGCCACGGACGTCCTTCCTGTGTGTGCTGGCGGACAGCCACGGACGTCCTGTGTGTGCTGGCGGACAGCCACAGACGTCATGTGTGTACTTAACAGACAGCCCACTTGGGCCAAAATCACCCAAAGTGTCATGTCCCCGGTCCGAGATAGGATCGTTGGGACGAGCCATGGTGCGGGGAGACGCACCAGTCAGGTCATTAGACCAGTAGACAAGCGTATCATGGCTTAGACATAGGGTTAAGGGCGTCGAAGTGTTGAGACTTAACCAGGGTGAAGAAAGAATGGGTTTAATAGAGCTGGAAGAGTGATGTGGGAGCTGGACGGGACAGCGGCCGAGCTTGGGCAGCTCAGGGAAGCTCAATGGGGGCTCAGTTAGTATGCATCAGCTCATGGAGCTAGAAGGACTAGCTCACTCAGCTGGGACCAGCTAGCAGTCAGCTCAACTCAGCTGGGCCGAGTGCTCATGTCCGGGACGGTTGGGGCGGTTACAAGGACGGTTATGGTGGTTTGGTTAGATGGTGCGGCCACGGTATGGACGGTCAGTTAAAGGGCTTAGCCTTGGCTTCAGGGTAGAGAACCGACAGGGACATGAGCAGTTGGAGGCAGTTGAGGACCGGTTGAGGGCAGTTATTGCCGAACGGTTGCAAGGGAGAGAGAGACATCTTTTTGGTTACAACTCCCACCCCTTCGGGCCCATGGCAGTTCCGACTCCCTCTCTCTATAAATACAGAGCCCTGGATCCAGAATTTGACACAAAATTCTTAAGGGGAACCTCTGCCAAAATCGTGAGAGACAAACCCCAAAAAGAGAAGAGAGAACCGGCGATCCAAGGAGAGAACTGGCGAGAGGCTTGGCTGATCCAGGAGAAACCGGATCGTGTGAAGCAAGGCCTGAGGAGATGGATTGATAGACTGCGATCCACGGATCAGTACATGGAGCCGAACCAGCATGGAGATCAGAACGTTCTGAAGATTTCAACTGAGGTTCATGTTTTTCACCATACTGACCAGACTGACCGGACACTGTACTGGACTGTCCCACATGCATCCGGATGGGAGCTTTGGCTGGAACCATGGCCAGATGATTGATTTCACTGTACTGGACTTTGTCTTCACCATCCTGTTTTCCATTTGATGAAGAACAGTCGAGACGGAATCGCATTCGGACACACGAATCCTGAGTTAGGTCATTGCTATACATTTCTGGACAGTACCGCATGTACCGCCCGGATGTCCGTATTGGAGCTCCAACATTATCCACGACCTGATGATGGAATTCACCGAACTGAAGCTTGGTTTTACCGCACTGTTTGTTATTCTAAGACCAACAATCGAGCCAGAATCCGAAACGGACGTACCAATTCTTCTCCAGTCCATCGCAACTCAATTCTGTACTGTACCGCACGTACTGCCCGTACGACCAGTTCGAGGCTTCATCAATACCCATGTCAAGACGATCGAATTCACCAAACTGGAGCTCGTATTTCCCGTACTGATTGGCATTTTAAGAGCAACGGTCAAGACAGATTTGGATTCGGACGAGTGGAACTCAAGATAGGCCGTGACACTTCAAAACTGGCTACTTTGGACTGTCCTGCTTGTGTACTGGCCCAGTCCGTAGGACATGCTTCAGGACACAATAAACCTGGACGGAATTTGAAGGGTTTTTCACCAGTCAAAGTGTGATTTCGTGCCTTGACCAGATCTGGTCAATTTTATCATTTTCTATGTTTAGATTTCCCACAATTTTCTTTAAGTCCTTTGACTAGAACTTCTATATAATGTAACCATCAGATCTGAATAAGATAAATTCGTTTTGCTTTCATTCCTTTGAATTTTTACTCTCTTTGTTCTTTGTTTAGAACACTTCTTAGTTTCTTGGTGAGGTTATCTCCAAGTTTTGATCCTTCTTTTGTTGGACCGGTGCATCACATCCGGCAACGATCGAAGTCTGGTAGTATCTTTGGACTATTCCGCAACCCTTAGTGTCACCCCTCGATCCATCAGTTCTCAATCCTCTCGGATCTGAGTTCATATCAACCTTACCGAAAGAGTCATCCTTATTTTGGTTCTATCAAGTGGTATCAGAGCCACTCTTTCGGTATTGTCTATTTCATTCATCTTTCCCATCTTCTATTTTCTTATAAACACTTCTTCTTCTACCTTTCTTAAATCTGGGCCCCTCATTACCATCCATATAAAAAAAAGATCTACGATTTGATTCAAAAAAGAAAAAAAAAATATAGAAAAAGTTCAAAGTTTCTTTTGTGGATTGGTGGTGGAAGAGAAGGCCTGCTGGCTGAGGAGAAATCCAGCCTTTGAGGTGGTTAAAACGGATTTCAAAAATCAAAAAAAAAAAAATCTCTTATCTTTCTATCTTCAGAAATTCCCTTGTTTGCTTGGATTTGCCCATTGAGATTCTTTGATTTGTTCTCTTAGAATATTGAGTAGAAACTTGTGTGTGATCACCTAAATCTGAGAGAAACACTTGAGTGGGTGAGGATAAACACTTGAGTGTGTGAGGATTTATCTAACCTTTGTGTTGAGTAATTATTTCAGGAATAAGATGTTTGGTCTTCACCGGAGAAATACCAAGGAGAAAGCCTCACGACCATCAGCCTCTCAATCTTCATTTAAATCTTCTTTGAGTTATTTTGATGAGTGTGTTAGTGTGCAGGAAAAACCAAACAGGTGGAGCAATGAGCATGTCAATACATCCAAAGGTGAATCTGATCCAAGAAGGCGATTGCTTCAGTTTGATGTCCAACAATTTTGTGATAACTTTGTGAAGGGTGTGGACAAAGCCCTCAAGGACGTCAGCAAGAGCCAAAAGAAGAGCACATCCACACGTGCCCCAGTAGCTGAGCCATCCTTTTCCATCAGTAAGAAAACCCAAGGTGAATCTGAAAATTGTTTTGAAGAATTTAAAGATTTTTCAGATTCTTCACCCATATTTGATGAAACTGATGAAGAACCAATTGAAAGTTTGATGTTTTGTGAAGAAAGTTGTGATCTTCCTTATCTTGAATCTGAGTTTATGAATGATAATGAACAGGTTAATGTAGAACTAACTGTTTTGCAACCGGAGCATCCGAGTAGCCTTGTTTTGTCTCAACAGGTTTTTGAGGAAGAGCCACTGGATATTCCACATCAGTGCCCATGTCTTGACACTTGGATATCTTTGGATGAAGTCCCAGAACCTATCTTTGATGTGGAGGAAGAACCTGATCCAGTCTTTGATGAAGAAGCAACAAGCATCATATCTACCTTTATGGAGAGCCATCTTTGCTTTGATTCCGGCACAACTATTGTTCCTTCGTCTCCTGCCCCTTTGCTTCCTGATCTTCAAGAGCACTGTGAGAAATCTGAATTAGTTATTTCTCTGTCTGACATGTTTGATAAGATCAGTTCTCTTGATGTGATTCGTTTTGGTCTTGATAAGATAAAATAAAATTGTTTTTCAAAATCTGTTTTTGGAAACATGATTAATTCTTTTAAAATCTTTGAACCTGATAAATTTCTTGATCAGCAACGTTTTCAAACTGACCTTGGCATCAGTTCTGAAATTATTTTGAGGTTTGATCAGTCCCTGGAACAAATCAAAGTTTTTGATCATTTTGAAAAGTATCTTGAGCTTGATTTGAAACAAACTGATTTTTGTGCTACAAAATCTTTTGATTCGTTTGTTTTCAAAGAAAATAGCTTTGATCTGAACTCTTCTAGGCATAGACTGATCACTGATGATTTGTTTGCATCTTCTCTGGACTTGGACGATTTCTTAATTAAAAAAATGCAGGAACAGAATTCACTTGAAACTGAAACTGGTTTTTGTGAATTTGATTTTTGTGATTCTGTTTTGCAGCCTGATCTCTTGAATTTTGAAACTGATAAGACTTGGCATTTTCTGAGATCATTTCGTGATAATGGTGTTGTCTTGAGTTCTGATGAAATTTTGGTTTACAACACATTCTTTGAGAAATGCCTTGAACTTTTGATAAATGATTCTCAAACTGAACTTAAGCTTGTGTGTTCAGATGTTGGGAAGGATATGCCCATCTTGAAAATGAATATTGTCGTTGCATATCTTGATAAAATTCTTGTCTGTAATATATAATTTGATGAGCACCTTGAAAGGCTGAAAAATGTGCAATTTGTTCTTGGAAAAGATATCTTGATTTGTGATTTGAACAAATATTTATCTTGCACATTTGATCCTGGTCTTTTAGTGTTTATTTTTAGTATACAGGAAAGACTGGTTCAGCCTCTAAGAATTGAAAGCATTGACCGTGCCCAACAGCCTGAGTTTTGGAGAAGCTTTATTGAAACCGGCTACCTTGATGCCAGCGACAGAGGTTCAGTCCAAGAAGGATATCGCAACTGTACCAAGGTCTTTTGTCTTGAATCCAATTTTAAAAGAAAGCCAACTCATCAAGGATTCACTGAGGCTTGGAATCGCATGAAAATCTTCACGGATGAAGAAGTTATGAATTTTTTCAAACTGTAGGTTCTTCAGTCCATCTATCCGCGAGTACCAGATTTCTAAAGGAGATTCATGCCCCATAAAGAATCGGCCTGAGCCAAAACCGATCCTCCATGAACCAAAGGTGTTTCCTCAGTCATTCTCCTGTCTAAACCAAAAGCACTTTAAGGATCATGAGTTGATTGCCTCTACTCTTCATGAAAATGTTTTGAAACCGAGAATTTGAAAAAGAAAACATATTCTTACTTGGTTGAAAAACGTTTTGCTCAAACCTTTTCATGAATTTATTTCATTGAGCTGTGCTTTGAAAGAGATTTGGTGTAGGAAAAAGCAAGAACTAAAATTTCTTAGGCCAAAGAATTCTTTTGATTTCGTTCATGATGATAATTTTTCAAATTTGGCATTGTCTCTTTCTTTTCCTGACCGTTTATCAGCTTGGCCTAATTTTAAAATTGATAAACCAATTTTTGGTGATCAGCTTACTTGTTTGATGCTTGCCCACGTGCTTGATGATTATCCTAAGGGCTTGGATCCTGATCTTGATGTCCTAAAGATAGAGAAACCCTTTGATTATTTCTTTGGCAGATTTGATGTGGTTTCTCTAGTTGCTTTGAATAAACATGATAAGCATGATCAGTTTCTAAGGAGAGCAAGCACCAATGGACGCCAAAGTACTTGGAATTCCTTGATAAAAATGACTTCAAAACTCCAAGGAAGTTTCTGTCCATTCTATTCATTTACTGAATTTCCCTTGAATTTTAATTCCTTTGTATCTGATTTATCTCTTTTTGATATAGGTACATTGGATTTGAGGACAAATCCTTTTGAAGAAGGAGGGAATGATAGACTGCGGTCCACGGATCAGTACATGGAGCCGAACCAGCATGGAGATCAGAACGTTCTGAAGATTTCAACTGAGGTTCATGTTTTTCACCATACTGACCAGACTGACCGGACACTGTATTGGACTGTCCCACATGCATCCGGATCGGAGCTTTGGCTGGAACCATGGCCAGATGATCGATTTCACTGTACTGGACTTTGTCTTCACCGTCCTGTTTTCCATTTGATGAAGAACAGTCGAGACGGAATCGCATTCGGACACACGAATCCTGAGTTAGGTCATTGCTATACATTTCTGGACAGTACCGCATGTACCGCCCGGACGTGCGTATTCGAGCTCCAACATTATCCACGACCTGATGATGGAATTCACCAAACTGAAGCTTGGCTTTACCGCACTGTTTGTTATTCTAAGAACCAACGATTGAGCCAGAATCTGAAACGGACGTACCAATTCTTTTCCAGTCCATCGCAACTCAATTTTGTGCTGTACGTACTGCCCGTACGACCAGTTTGAGGCTTCATCAATACCCATGTCCAGACGATCGAATTCACCAAACTGGAGATCATATTTCCCGTACTGATTGGCATTTTAAGAGCAACGGTCAAGACAGATTTGGATTCGGACGAGTGGAACTCAAGATAGGCCGTGACACTTTAAAACTGGCTACTTTGGACTGTCCTGCTTGTGTACTGGCCCAGTCCGTAGGACATGCTTCAGGATACAATGAACCTGGACGGAATTTGAAGGGTTTTTTGCCAGTCAAAGTGTGATTTCGTGCCTTGACCAGATCTGGTCAATTTTATCATTTTCTATGTTTAGATTTCCCACATTTTTCTTTAAGTCCTTTGACTAGAACTTCTATATAATGTAAACATCAGATCTGAATAAGATAATTTCGTTTTGCTTTCATTCTTTTGAGTTTTTACTCTCTTTGTTCTTTGTTTAGAACACTTCTTAGTTTCTTGGTGAGGTTATCTCCAAGTTTCGATCCTTCTTTTGTTGGACCGGTGCGTCACATCCGGCAACGATCGAAGTCTGGTAGTATCTTTGGGCTATTCCGCAACCCTTAGTGTCACCCCTCGATCCATCAGTTCTCAATCCTCTCGGATCTGAGTTCATACACTACAAGAAAAGAGCTCTATTGCAATAATGATATATTGTTGCAATATGCTCATATATTGTTGCAAATATAAAATTGCAATAAAATTGCAACAAATTTTAACTTCTTGCTGTTTGAATGTTGCAAATCCATGTTTGTTGCATATACGTAGCAAAATTAGCAACAAATTGAAATGTTGCTATATATGTCATATTATTGCAACAATTTTTTTATAGCAATTTTGTTGTATATTTACAACATATTTTGTAACCATAAATGGTGGCAAGTCATTGCTACGTAAAATATATAGTAAACAACATTGCAAATTTGCGATTATTGTTTTCTGAAATTTAGTAATATTAATGCAACAAAATATATAGAAAAATATTTTGGTACAATTTTAACGTTGCAATTAAAATTGTTACAAAATTTGCTATATAAAAGATGTAGCTAATTTTGTTGCAAATTTTCCTATAATTATTTTTAAATAGTACATTTGTTGCCAATGTTTTTTACGTGGCTACTATATGGTTAACAATTAATATTTTAATAAAATTAGTAGATATCAACAACGTTGCATAGATTAATTGTTTTTTTATAAGCAATATTTGATGTGTTATTTAACTTTTATGATATATATATATTTTATAATAAACAAAAGTCAAATGACCAATTTTATTAAATAAACTAAAATATTCAAAAAAATCAACAATGCATTAATAGAGAAAATCTAGCAATAATTTAAAACTAGAATAAAACTAATAAAACCTTCGAAAAATAACAAAAGCAGCCAATTTAAACTTGGTTGTTGTTGACACCCCTGGATAGAATAGCTGGACAAAGGATGGCAATCATTTTCTCCAAGCCTTCAAGTTTGCTCAGCCTTTCTTTGATATCTTCATTTTCTTGAGAAATGTCTTCCACCTTTTTCTTGAACTCATCATTTTCTAAGTGGGTTTCAATGGTGACTGGCATTTTAGCATTGAGGGAAACCTCACTAAGAAGAGCTCCAAGACCAAACACACGACCTTGTGTTGAATCAACCAACTGTAGAATATAATATATGTAAGACAAAAAAAAATCTATGAAGAAATCTAGGAAAATAAAAAGATTTTTAGAACTATTGCATTACCTTCAAATACATTTGATTCTTCTTCTCAGAAGTTAGCTCTTCTGTGACTAAGATATCATCTTCAAGCATATGATCAGCTACATTGATAATCTTTTGAGGCCAACCAAAAGTCCAAAGATTTTCCACTGCCTCTTCCACCTTGTAAAAATATTTCAGAAATATCTGGAAATAAGTTGTTATGGACGCCACCTCCATCATCATTGCGAGAATCATTGCGACTTTTAGTCCTGATATAAGCTTCAAAATAATATGAGCAAAAATCTGAAATTTCCTCGTTAACATATTGTTCTACGATGGATCCTTCAATTTTAGCTTTATTTTTTGCCTTCTTCTTCAAATGATACATATATCGTTCAAATGCATACATCCATCGAAATTGGACTGGACCACCTAGTTTTGCCTCGTAAGGGAGATGAACGCTCAAATGCTCCATCACATCAAAAAAAGATGGTGGAAATATTTTTTCCAAGTTACACAAGATAATAGCAATATTGCTAGTTAATATCTCCACAGAATCTTTGTCCAAGGTCCGTGCACATAGATCACGAAAGAATAAACTTATACCTGTAAGAAAATAATTATCAATATTTGTATTCATCACTTATGTAAGAAGAATTATATGTACATAGAATAAATACCCGATAATGCTTGATGGATGTTGCTAGGTAATAACTCCGCAAAAGCTATTGGAAGTAATCTTTGCATAAAAACATGACAATCATGACTCTTCATTCCAGAAAGCTTTCCTCCTTTAAAATCAACCGAAGAAGATAGATTTGATGAATAACCATCAGAAAATTTAACTTCCTTTTTCAACCAATTAAATAGACATGTCTTGGATTGAGGAGATAATCTAAATAATGGAACTGGAGCTTTTCCGTCACTAGTCATATGCAGGTCTTTCCGATTGCAAATATCAGCCAAATCAAGACGGGATTTAACATTGTCTTTTGTTTTTCCTTGAACATTCAGCAATGTATTGATGATATTATCAAAAAAATTCTTCTCTATATGCATCACATCAAGATTATGATGAAGAAGAAGATGTTTCCAATAAGGTAATTCCCAAAATATACTCTGCTTATGCCAATTATGTTTCTCACCGTATCCCGATATTTTTGGATGTCCTTCTCCTCCACAGTTAACAGTCTTTGGTAAACCCATCACATGATCACTCCATAAATCTTCGCCTGAATATATCGTTGGTGGATCAGAATCAACTACTTTATTTTTTTTGAATTTTTTCTTGTTTCGGCGTAGAGGATGGTCTTTTGGAAGAAAACGACGGTGACAATCAAACCAACATGTTTTCCTTCCATGCTTCAGCCAAAAAGCTTCAGTGTCACCCATACAATAAGGACATGCTAAACGACCATGAGTTGTCCATCCAGATAACATAGCATAAGCGGGAAAATCACTGATCGTCCATAAAAGCATAGCTCGTAATGTAAAGTTCTGCTTCAGCGATACATCATATGACTCAACTCCATCAGTCCATAAACCATTAAGCTCCTCTATGAGAGGCTGTAAAAACACATCTAAACTCCTTTTTGGATGGTTTGGACCAGGGATTAATATTGTGAGAAACATAAACTCACGTTTCATACACATGTCAGGTGGTAGATTATATGGAGTAAGAATCACCGGCCACAACGAATAATTTTGACCAGACATACCAAAAGGATTAAATCCATCTGTGCACAAACCAAGATAGACATTTCTAGATTCATTGGCAAAATCAGGATATACCTGGTTAAAGTGTTTCCATGCTTCACCATCTGATGGATGACTCATTACATTACTGTCCTGAGTTGAATAATGTTCTTTGTGCCACCTCATATGTGAAGCTGTCTTCTTTGACTGATATAATCTTTTCAGTCTATCAGCTATTGGCAGATAAAACATTTGTCGAAAAGGAACTTGTTTTCTTCCAGGTTTTTTTGTACTTTTGAATCTCGCAGCTCCACAGAATTTACAGCTTTCTAGGTCTGCGTCGGTTTTCCAGAAGATCATACAATTATTCTGACACACATCTATCTTTTTGTAAGGCAGCCCCAAAGACCGCATCAGTTTCTTTGTGTCATAGTATGAAGCAGTGGCATTGTTATCTGCAGGCATGTAGTCTTTCAACATTTCAGCAATATAATCCATGCACTTCTCAGACAAGTTATAGTCTGTTTTCAGTGTCATACATCGAGCCGCCAATGACAATTGTGAGTGTCCTTCTCGACATCCATCATATATTGGATTTTGGCTTGCATTTAACAGACTGAAAAATCTTTTGGCTTCTTCGTTGGGATCTTCTTCAATGCTTTCATGAGAGGACGTATGCTCATTAAAGGCATCACTTATCATCTCAACATAAGAGTTTGGAGCTTGCATGGAAACATCTGTGGGCGTGTTTGTATTTTCCTGAGCATGTCGTGAGTGATTGTCAACCTCATACACTTCTCCATGTGCAACCCAAACAAGATAATTGGCCATAAATCCTCTGTTATATAAATGGCCAGTGACTGTTTGCTCATCAAGAAATTTTCTATTCTCACACTTAATACACGGGCAAAATATTTTCTGCTTTTGAGTAAATAAAACATGGTTTTTGGCAACAACCATGAAATATTTCAATCCTTCTGTAAATGCATTAGAGACCTGATTGGTATTGGGATCAATTCTTGCATACATCCATTGCCTCATAGCATGATTAGCATTACTCGAAGACATTTAGAAATTCAAAAAATCTGCAACCAAACAATCTAGAACTTGAATAAATCATTAACTCAATGCATAAGTACATATACCCCGAATGTCAAACAAATAATTACCTCAGTTTTGCTTTTGAATAATTTATTAGGTATCAGCAGACTCCCGAATGGCACCTATATCACGTAGTCAACAAGTAGACGTAAGTTTTCCGAGCCTTTCAAAGTTGTCTAGATTTAGACTTCTGAGACTGTAGTTGAATAGCATAAATTAAGAAACACATATATCAGATTCATCATACCGAGTGTGAGCAGAATCGTATGACAAGTAGACGTAAGTCAGTGTTCCGAGCCGTTCAATCAAGGAAGAAAGAGCAACAAATTGTATCTGTTTTTTTACAGGATTAAAACAGAGGTTAAGCAAATAATCCTTATAAGACTTAAACTACAAAGCTAATAAAACCAGAGAGAAAAATAATAGATAAGAAGATAGAAGGAGTCAACTTACTTAAGGGAGTTAAACAGAAGATTTAGAGAGAGATTAAGACAGGAAGTCTAACGTCTCTGTTGTGCTGCTGTGATATGCTCTGTTTCATAAAAAAGGGTTCGTTAAGTTTTCTGGTTTGAGACAAAAAGTGGAGACGGAGATAAGAAGTTTTTTTGCTTAAAGATTTGGAAGAAGGTACGTGTCTAGTTTATTTGTTTTCTTATTCTTTTTTTTTTTTGCTGACGATCTTGGACGTATCTTAACTTGAGTTAAAAGAAAAAAAAAAGAAGAGATAAAGATGTTATGTATATAGTATATTTAATTTATAATTATCTTCCAAAAAATATGTAAATAATTTTTTTTTGAATAGGAATAAGTAAATTATACAATATTAGATGAAAACAAAATTAAATTCGTAAAATAAAATATTAGCAAAATCTCAAGCATCTGAAAATTAAAAAAATATAGTCTACATGTTTAAATATACAATATAAATATATATTATATAGTTTTTATATTTAATATACGAAAATCTTCTCTATAAAAACATATAATAAAAAATATGATCACTGTCACATATTTTGTCACGTATTTTTTATATATTTTCATTTTGCAAATCAGCAATGATTCAAAACGTTGAATGTTTCTTGCAAAATTTGCAAGATATTTGTTTATGTTGCAAAAGGTTGCAATTTAGTAACAAAAATATGCAATGTCTGTTATAGTTGTTATTTTGCAATAAATTTGTAATGAAATTGTAACAAATATTTATTATTGCAAAAATATTGCAATAATCATAACAAATTATCAACGAAAATGGACGTCGCAATTTTTCTATTGCAATAGAGCTATTTTCTTGTAGTGATATCAACCTTACCGAAAGAGTGATCCTTATTTTGGTTCTATCATGGATACCAGACAGAGAGACAGAGAGAAGGACAAAGAGAAGGAGCTGGCGCCTGGGGAGAGAACGCCTAAGGTCAGTGGTGCGGACGGCAAGCGATCGGCCCTAGCCGGCTGATGATCCGATCGGGCTTGTGGCCGGTTTGGTATGCGCCTACATCTACTCTCTCTATCTATTTAGATTTGCTTGTCCTATCAGATTATTGTGTTCGTTTGTTCTGTTCATACAGGGAACACTGAACCAAGGCCCTGGCCGGTTCAGTATCCAAGTCCTTGGCCTTTGGCCGGACTGTTCATGGTCGGATTTGGATGTTCTAGTGTGTTTCGTTGGAAACTGTTTATGGGAATCTCTTAGTTGGGATTTATCAGGGATTATCATGAATTTTAATTAGTTTTTGGGAATTTATTTGAGTATGTTGGTTTGGACAGGTTATAGATTCTAAGTAGCCGAACCATGCTTATCTAGACTTGATGTTAGGATATCGGCCTTATGAATGCGCATTGTGTCTTGTGTGGTTTCAGGATAGGACATGGACCGTGGTAAGGGAAAGGCACCGTGAAGTCTCAGGCCATGGGAAGATGTGTGGTGAATGGGTCATTGTAGATAGATGTGAAATACTGATAGCCTATTGTGCAACTTGTGAACTTATGTTAGACCAGGTGTGTATAACTTATTCGGACGAACCTAAGAATGATGTATGAATCTCAGTTTATATTTATACAATTGATTTTCCCCTTATGTTTCCTTGTTTAGATTTATTGTATTGAACCTCAGTTGAATTGAATTGAATTTAAAGATAAGACTTAAAACTTGGTTCACTCGGACTTAGATTGAAAGGTTAAGGCCGCAGATCAGTTTGGGCTTAAGAGCCGGGATCGGGTCTTACATGTCGGTATCAGAGCATGCTTGATTCTAGGATTGGTTTGGGTTATGTGTTCACCACACGTCTGGTTGCTGGGTCTCACGGGTTGTTTGTGTTTGTTTGGTTTGATGTTGTTTTGCTTAGTTCTAATCATGAGATGAGGTTTATACGTTTGGACTAACACTAAGTGTTTTTGCCTAAGGGAACTAAGCGGACTAAGTCCCGGAAGGGCAAGGAATTGGCTGGTGGTTCTGGACCGGTCATAGGAGATGGGGCCAACCCCACTCAAGTGTTACCAACCCAGACGGGGCTGGTTAATGAGGAGACCGGGGAACCCTTAGCGATGTTCCTGCCTACTGAGGTTCAGGTGGATAACCTGGGCGAGCAACAAGAAGAGGTACGGGAGGAGGAAGGTGATTCCTCCCATGCAGGAGACGAGACCGGACCTGGAGATGGGGTGGAGGAGTTGGCCGAGCCATCTATGCACGAGGTGATGGATGTGGTTAAGGCCATGGGCACTCAGATGTTGGCTTTCACCCCAGCTAAGGCCACGGTTCAGGCAACTCAAAGAGCAGCTAGGACAGCTGGGACAGCAGCTGGTGTAGCTCGTGCAGCTGCACAAGTAGCTCGAACAGCTGCCAGGACGGTCGAGGACCGAGCTACGGTCGAAGCTGAGGTAATGGAGATCGATCCACCAGCTCGTCCAGTTAGGAGAGTGGATTACTTGAGCCTTCTAGCTCACATCTCCAAGCAGTTTGCTGGTAGTTCTGATCCCATTGAGGCAGACGAGTGGAGGAGCAGTTTGGCTCAGAATTTAAGCTCAACTCGTTGCCCAGAGGAGTACAAGAAGGACATTGCGCTTCAGTTCCTGGAAGGTGATGCACATAACTGGTGGTTAGCTCTGGACAAACGCACCAATGGGACAATTGAGCGGTCTCAGACTTCGAGGTGGAGTTCAACCAAAAATACTTCCCGGCTGAAGCTTGGAACCGTCTGGAGTCTCAGTTCCTAGACTTGACTCAAGGACGCATGACAATACGTGAGTACGAAGAGAAGTTCAACCGGCTCAGACGATATGTGGGCAAGGAGTTGGAGGAGGAGACGGTACAGATACGTAGGTTTGTTCGAGGCCTAAGGGTCGAACTTCGAACCTATTGCTTCGTTGGTCACTTCCAGACAGTGTCTGAACTGGTGGACCGCATGGCTATGGTGGAGACTAACTTGGCCGAAGAGGCCAAGCTGAAGTCTAGGGGCCACACGGCTACTAGTGGATCCGGAAGCGACCGGAAGAGAACAAGGGGCACGGCCGAAGGGGGCAAGGCCTCAAGTGATAGGCCGGAGTGTCCTTCATGCGGAAGGCACCACGGTGGAGAGTTTTGGAAGGTAAAGGGGGCTTGCACTGTTGTGGCAAGATGGGCCACTTTGCTCGAGACTGTCCTGGACGGTCGGAGAACCGTGGACAGGGCTCGTGGGAGTGACCCCAAAAGCTGTCATTACTGCAGCAAGACGGGACACCTACGCTGGGATTGTCCCAAGATGCAAGCTGAGGCTAAAGGACGTGGGGAGGCAAGCAAGCCAAGCCAGACCCGAGGTCTGACCTCAGCACCGCGTGTGTATGAACTGACCAAGGACGCAGAAGAGGCTGGACCGTTCCTAGCGATCACTGGTAACATTCTAGATCCATTATTTTTCAATTCAGTAGATTGGCATGGTACGGAACTTGTAAGACCCGATCCTGGCCGACTAGGCCGCGGTCGATGCCTCACGTGGCTTGGTCGATACCCTGACCGAACCTCTCAAAACTTTTGCCCTTTATTTAAAACATCGCCCATAGGTGAGGGCTAACTCAGATCTTAGCTCAAGACTACCATAGTCTTTCCTAGCTTAGATCAATACAACACATACACAGCGGAATAATATCATCATCCATTGGTCTATAACCAATCTAATACTTGTCCGGTTGAATCACCTCAGCTAATGGTTAGTATACTCAACTACCATCTAGCTCCAAGGTTGATTCTGAACACGAACCAAGTCATACAAATCTGAGGTTCCGTTTCCGTACCCATTCTATCTAGATCTATGCAACATTGCTAGATCATACCTTTGCCACATCCATGGAGCGTGTTAGCTCATCGGCCCAGCTACTCTAGCTGAATGAACTCATAGACCAGCTGATCGAGCTGTCACACTCCATCACCTATGGATCAGGTCATCCATCCTTTCCAAAGATCAGATTACACACAGCCTTCTTTAGATAAACACACCGGCCCCATACTTGTGGTCCATGCCGCTTAGTACTGGCCTTACTCGCCTCCACGGCTTTCTGCTGGTTCCAAATGAATTGGACCTTGCACCCCACATGGTTCCTCATGTACTAGGATCCCCATGTGTCTCCTCCATGATTCGGATCATTGATTCACACCATGATCAGAACTAACACACACACCATGATCCAACATGGATCACTATCCAATGAGTGGCCTCTAACTTCCATCCCACATGGATGAGTTAGATCAACTAAGATCTGCCCCTTATCTCAGGGTCCTGGATCCTTAGTTTACATCACAACATATGGTCTTCAAGGGGCATGCCATACTTGGCCTTAACCGCACCACAAGAGACAGAAACATAACCTTGAAACTCATTATAAAATCAGTTACCTTATACATGATCTGATTAGATCAGGTGCCTTTCCTGATTATGTTCGGCCATGCTCCTCCAGTGCACGCCTCTATCAATCCTTATCACATATCTCATGTATTGATAAGATCCATTCATGGGTCGCACCCCTGATCCCTTCCATGGAACTTCCATGAAACCAGTTTCTACACTGCATCCACCTTCAAGGCTATTCATGCCATTGTGAGGGAAGTCCGGCCTTCTCCCTTTTCTCCTGGGTATTTGCGTGTGTTCCCAAGATACGGGGGAAGCCTAGGACGTGTTAATCCGTGGTGAAAACCTACCACAGGGTCGTTCATAACTCCCCTTGCACTTCCATGAAACTACCCTCCCACACACCTCTCTCCTTAAGGCTGTCTTGGCCTTTGGGAATGAATTCCGGTCATCTACCTTCTTTCCTCACCATTTGCGTGTGTTCTCAGGCCCTGTAGGATGCTTTGGGTGATAACATCACGGATCAAAACCACCAGAAAGTCGTTCATAACTTCCCCCCTTGATCTCTCCCAAAACTGCCTCTTTATGACCTTCACACCACCATGGGTCTTGGATTGGGAATCCGGCCAACTCTCTGTCTTTTCTCTGTGTTTCTTTGTGTTTCAGGGTGTAGGAGGAAGCCCTGGCAGGCACGGACTTGCCTGCCTTTTATAGAAGAAGGGGCAGTTACCTTTCCAAAGGTTGCACCCTTTTTGTATCATTTCTGGCCATTGACTTAATCAATGGTCCAGATCATACCCATTCGCCTCAGGCAGTTTCCAGACGCCCTGGGCTTGCCAATCCACTCCTGGACAAGTCCAAACAAGCCCACACGGATTGCCCAAGCTCCTGGCTCAATCCCAAGAGCCAACCAGCCCATCGGTACACCCGGGTCGCCCACATGGCCCGGCCACTGTCCAGACCCGGCCCAACTGCCCCTGACTTGAACACTCAGTCCAGCTGAGATGAGCTGATCCCCAGCTGATCCAGCTGAGTGATCTAGACCATCCAGCTCAGGGAGTTGACCTACACTTCAGTGAGCTACATTGAGCTGCACTACACTTCACCTAGCTGGTAGAGCTTGCTTACTGCATCGCCCAGCTGTTATACACTGTGTCCAGCTTGCTTCCTTTATCTTCTTCAATTCTTCTAAGTCCTTTGGTCTATTTCCAGACCTATACTTAGTTCTCCCATGATCCATTCTGATCACCCACTTCAATCGAGCTTCACCTGGATCTCGTCCAGCTACCAGCTCGCTTGTCCAGCTCCTTTGAGCTTGCATCTGCCTTATTTTGGTTAAGTTCCAGCTACCTGATTCCCTTAACCACATTTTGGACCATGACACGCTTGTCTTTAGGTCATGTGACCTGACTGGTGCGTCTCCTCGCACTAAAGTCTGTCCGGACGATCCAATCCAGGATCGGGGACATGACAAGTCTCCCCCACTTAGGATGGATTCGTCCTCGAATCCTGTGGTGATGCCGTCTTGTCTGAAGACAAAAGATTCCAACCGAATTCTTTGCATCCAGAACATAGAGCATGCTCGATTGGTTCTTCCTAACCAATTCGTTGCATCTCCCTCCTTGTCCCTCCTCACTGATCACGTCTTGATCACCATCTACACAAGTCTCCCCCACTTGATAGAGATTTTACCCAAAATCTTATCAAGTGATCCATCAAGCACCCATACAAAGACATGACTTGTGTCACTGACCCAACTCTCCAGGTTGCGTTCCTAGTAGACACCAAGTCCATGTAGAACACTTTAGTTCCATGACTAGATCAAATTCAGTCACTAGGAACATACTGCGTACTCAAGTCTTAGAAGATTCAATAAATCTCCAAGCCACTGGATGCACCAGCCAAGTCCTAGCGAACATGTTCCAATCTTTAGGTTGATCACTCTACCATGAGTCCTAACAGATTGTTTTGTTCCCTTAAGTCCTTCCCGGACAATAAGGTTTATGATTCCAGCCACCAATTACTGGATCATTCCTTAACCAGCCACAGCCTCTCCCAGCTTGGCCATATTGCGATCTTAGTCCTTACAGACTAGACCGCCCCGACCATGTCCATCTGTGTCTTTGATCCTAATCCCGGACTTGATCATATTCGGTTCCTGGTCCACTCCAGGACTCAACCGTCCAACCTAGGTCACCCCGATCCCATCACTGGACATCCATCTCCGAGTAGGTCCTGTCCTGATCCTCATCCTTTGACGGACTTGATCATATTGCGGTTCTGGTCCACTCCAGGACTCAACCGTCTCACCCCAACCATAGGTCAATCTCCGACTTGGTTGTGCTGCGATCCTCATCCCTCACTGGACTTGATCGACTTCAGCTCAGCCATCTCAGCTGGTGCCATTCTATATGGACTTTTAGATAATGGGGCCGTTCCAGGTTCCAATTCAATGATGAATGGATCAGCCCTATCAGGGGGAATGCCCTGTAGTGCCCCAAACACATCCTGAAATTCCCGAACCAACGGTATACCCTCTGGGTCACAGGCCCCTACAACCTCATCAGTGTAAATGGTAGCCAAAAAGGCCTCACAACCATTTCCAAGCATCCGTTCTACTTGGACTGCTGAAACCACCAAACTACAAGAGGTTGGCTTGATTCCTTGGTACTTAATCGGGGTCCAAACTCGTTCTCAAGTTGCACCCTTCCCCGGTGACAATCTAGAGTTGCCCGATACTTTCCCAACCAGTCCATGCCCAAGATCACTTCATGATGCTTGAGGGGGACAACAATCAGATCTATAGGCATCGGCCTATCCAAGATAACCACAGGGATGTCCTTAACCAGACCGAGTGAGTTCATAACTTGCCCTCCGGCTGCACTCACTCGTTCAGGACCATCCCATGTTCCATACTGGAACAAACCTTTTCCAATCATACTTGGACTCACAAAACTATGTGTAGCTCCAGTATCAAATAATGTGTTTCCACACCACCGATCATTAAGTACTTAGATGAGTAGGATCTCGGTTTGATCACACATTTGGAAAATGTCCCATACCATTCTCCAAAGCATCACACATCTGTGAACGTCCCATACCATTCACAAAAGTTTTTATAGTATACTTCAATCCTCATCATACTAAGATACTTAACATCGTGTTTCCAATTCCTCTTGGAATTGATCCATTCCATTCACTCAATCTTAAGGAATCCTACCTTGACTTACACTGAGTCCAAGCTGATCCATCTGATCACAAGCCCACTCATGTACTAGCCATGTAGCGTCTCCCTTAGACCAACATGAACACTGCATATGCTCACTTGTTTTGAACGGCCACCAAGGGATAACATTTACCTCCAAGAGAGTGCTGCACGTTTCTTTCAACCTAAGCAACTCTCTGGTCCATGTTACTTCCCTTGCCCAGGTCGTCCATACAAAGATCTTGCATTGCATCCATCGTCCAATCCGTCTATTACTTCCAAATAACTAGAAAACTAACCTTTCTGTTTCAGGTCTTGCCCTTGGAGAGTGCATCTTGGCTAATCTGGCTCATCTTGGAACTTCCCCGTTCACAAGCATGAAACCCAAACTTACCTCAACTCTCACTTGGCTCACCACAACTAAGGTTCCAAGTCATCTCAGTTTTCAGAAATAATTTTGGTTTGGAACTCAACATCTTTGAGCACTGTCCTTAACAGGATCAAGAAGGCTCTGATACCAACTTGTAAGACCCGATCCTGGCCGACTAGGCCGCGGTCGATGCCTCACGTCGCTTGGTCGATACCCTGACCGAACCTCTCAAAATTTTCGCCCTTTATTTAAAACATCGCCCATAGGCGAGGGCTAACTCAGATCTTAGCTCAAGACTACCATAGTCTTTCCTAGCTTAGATCAATACAACACATACGCAGAGGAATAATATCATCATCCATTGGTCTATAACCAATCTAATACTTGTCCGGTCGAATCACCTCAGCTAATGGTTAGTATACTCAACTACCAGCTAGCTCCAAGGTTGATTCTGAACACGAACCAAGTCATACAAATCTGAGGTTCCGTTTCCCTAACCATTCTATGTACATCTATGCAACATTGCTAGATCATACCTTTGCCACATCCACGGAGCTTGTTAGCTCATCGGCCCAGCTACTCTAGCTGAATGAACTCATAGACCAGCTGATCGAGCTGTCACACTCGAACTGAGCTAGGACCGAGCTATGGCCAGCTGCCATATACTGCGTCCAGCTCCTTTACACACACAAAACAACTCCCTTAGGTACTTAGTCATTCAGCCAACCATCCCCACAGACATAAGTAACCCTTGAGAAGTCTTCAAACAGCTAAGGACATGCATCTGGCCCTTACCGGCTCATGCACTGTCCCACATCCTTTTGCCTTATCAACTTATGATATCAAGTCCAGCTCATGGAATAACAACGCCCATCAGATCCTGAGTCAATCAACCAACCACCCCACATGACCCAGAACTGATGAGTCTTCACACGTACCTAACCGGCCATGGAACCATGTCCCAACGAAGCCGATCAGTCCTCCTCTTACCACTGGTGCATCCTTTGATCAATCAGATCAGACAGCTTGATCCATCACCTATGGATCAGGTCATCCATCCTTGCCAAAGATCAGATTACACACGGCCTTCTTTAGATAAACAAACCGGCCCCATACTTGTGGTCCATGCCACTTAGTACTGGCCTTACTCGCCTCCACGGCTTGCTGCTGGTTCCAAATGAATTGGACCTTGCACCCCACATGGTTCCTCATGTACTAGGATCCCCATGTGTCTCCTCCATGATTCGGATCATTGATTCACACCATGATCAGAACTAACACACACACCATGATCCACCATGGATCACTATCCAATGAGTGGCCTCTAACTTCCATCCCACATGGATGAGTTAGATCAACTAAGATCCGCCCCTTATCTCAGGGTCCTGGATCCTTAGTTTACATCACAACATATGGTCTTCAAGGGGCGTTCCATACTTGGCCTTAACCGCACCACAAAAGACAGAAACATAACCTTGAAAGTAATTATAAAATCAGTTACCTTATACATGATCTGATTAGATCAAGTGCCTTTCCTTATTATGTTCGGCCATGCTCCTCCAGTGCACGCCTCTATCAATCCTTATCACATACCTCCTGTATTTATAAGATCCATTCATGGGTCGCACCCCTGATCCCTTCCATGGAACTTCCATGAAACCAGTTTCTACACTGCATCCACCTTCAAGGCTATTCATGCCATTGTGAGGGAAGTCCGGCCTTCTCCCTTCTCTCTTGGGTATTTGCGTGTGTTCCCAAGATACGGGGGAAGCGTAGGACGTGTTCATCCGTGGTGAAAACCTACCACAGGGTCGTTCATAACTCCCCTTGCACTTCCATGAAACTGCCATCCCACACACCTCTCTCCTTAAGGCTGTCTTGGCCTTTGGGAATGAATTCCGGTCATCTACCTTCTTTCCTCACCATTTTCGTGTGTTCTCAGGCCCTGTAGGATGCTTTGGGTGATAACATCACGGATCAAAACCACCAGAAAGTCGTTCATAACTTCCCCCCTTGATCTCTCCCAAAACTGCCTCTTTATGACCTTCACATCACCATGGGTCTTGGATTGGGAATCCGACCAACTCTCTGTCTTTTCTCTGTGTTTCTTTGTGTTTCAGGGTGTAGGAGGGCCTGACTTGCCTGCCTTTTATAGAAGAAGGGGCAGTTACCTTTCCAAAGGTTGCACCCTTTCGGTATCATTTCTGGCCATTGATTTAATCAATGGTCCAGATCATACCCATTCGCCTCAGGCAGTTTCCAGACGCCCTGGGCTTGCCAATCCACTCCTGGACAAGTCCAAACAAGCCCACACGGATTGCCCAAGCTCCTGGCTCAATCCCAAGAGCCAACCAGCCCATCGGTACACCCGGGTCGCCCACATGGCCCGGCCACTGTCCAGACCCGGCCCAACTGCCCATGACTTGAACACTCAGTCCAGCTGAGTTGAGCTGATCTCCAGCTGACCCAGCTGAGTGAGATAGACCATACAGCCCAGGGAGCTGACCTACACTTCAGTGAGCTACATTGAGCTGCACTACACTTCACCTAGCTGGTCGAGCTTGCTTACTGCATCGCCCAGCTGTTATACACTGTGTCCAGCTTGCTTCCTTTATCTTCTTCAATTCTTCTAAGTCCCTTGGTCTATTTCCAGACCTATACTTAGTTCTCCCATGATCCATTCTGATCACCCACTTCAATCGAGCTTCACCTGGATCTCGTCCAGCTACCAGCTCGCTTGTCCAGCTCCTTTGAGCTTTCATCTTCCTTATTTTGGTTAAGTTCCAGCTACCTGATTCCCTTAACCACGTTTTGGACCATGACACGCTTGTCTTTAGGTCATGTGACTGTGGGAACCGAAATTCGCACTGTCGATTTCCGTTTAAATAAGGAAACTAGGAAAACCCTAATTTCCCAGAGGACCCGGATATCTGCTAATTACCACACGTCAAGCAATCAGAACACGAGAATAACAACGATAAAGTATAAGAAATCGAAGAAGAGAGCAAAGAAGATCTTATTTCCGAATTTGCGTATGAGCGTTTACAACAAGGTATAAGCCTGGGCTCGAGAGCTGTCGGCGAGATTCCTAGTTCTAGCAACCCTAAGACGGCTAAACCTAATTGAGTCGCAGCTCGAAATAACAAAAACGGAAAAATGCCTAAATTGCTCTAAGTGCTAAGTTTGCTCTGAAAAAGTTGTCCTCCATGCTCCTCGCCCAGGACTCCTTATATACTAGCTCCAAGGTCGGTTTACGCTTTTACTCTTCTGCCCTTAAGCCGTCATAGCATAAAAATGGAAATATTCCATTTTTCCCGATCTTCACAATTATCTTCAAACTTCCGTATTTATCCGCGGAAACTTGAAATTTATCCTTCCTTGTGGACCAAGCATAAACCGTGTTGTGGTTTACGGGCTTTTGGTTAAGAAATCGTAGGATGGGCCTCGAGTCGTGTTTTAGGTCCCTTTGGGCCGTCTTCCGACTTGACACGTTTACTACGAGTTCTTTTGATAAAGAACGAACTTTCGCGGTTTTTAATTCGCAAAGTCTGATCGATGATTTAGAATAGCGGAAAGCATGGACTGAGCTTACTACGGTCTTCGGGAGATGGCATTTGAAGGTTTGACGAGAATGCATGGACTGGTGTTGTATCGATGTTCGGAAGAGCTCGATCGCTATGCAACGACCGAACTTTGGCTCAAGCCCGGTCGCTATGTAGCGACCAAGCTTTGGCTGGAACTCGGTCGCTACGTAGCGACCGAGCTTTGGCTCGAGCTCGGTCGCTATGCGGGACGAGCGCTCGGACGCTATGTAGCGACCGAGCTTTGGCTCGAGCTCGGTCGCTACGTAGCGACCAAGCGGGATGAGCACTCGGTCGCTACGTAGCGACCGAGCTTGGCCGAGCTCGGTCGCTACGTAGCGACCGAGCTTTGGCGTGAGCTCGGTCGTTACGTAGCGACCGAGCTTTGGCTCGAGCTTGGTCGCTATGTAGCGACCGATCGGGTCGGATGTTCGGTCACTTCGTAGCGACCGGCATCGGCTCGGACTTGGTTGCAACGTAGCGACCGGACAGCGTGTATGTGCGGTAGTTACGCAACGACCGAGCTTGGTTCGTTTGCTTTTGAATCTTCAAGGATACTTCCTCGTAAAAACTTCGTATTGGTTATCATTTTTTTACAAAAATTATATCCTTATTTTTACTATCTCTTTCGGAAATACGATCTCCGAGGATTTTCGGGTGGTAATTCCGTCGTGACTGTTTTTGACCCAAACAGTTAGCCCCCAGCCCATTAGGATCATGCATCGTAGGATCCTAGCGTGCGGTTAGGCATGTTTGGCAAGTTAGGCGTGTTGGATGGAATTAATATCCGAAAGTCCAAGCTTGAATAGTAAATCCTCATGCCTATAAGAAGGGATGTAACTTGTTTCATAATTTTTTCACTTTCTTGTCTTTCTCTAAGATCTTTCTTAAGAAAAACTTTCTTTCTTTCTCTCCACCCTTTTCCTCTATTTTCTCAAGAGAAGTGTAAAAATGTCGAGCAAGAAAAAGATTGCGAAAAAAGGGTCTTCATCCGCGAGTGCTTACGAAGAGCTCATTGTTCCGAAGATGGAGTTCGTGCCTCACCCGGTACATCCCGCCGAGAACGAGGCATGGTGGGTTGCGCATTATGGTTTGATGACTCCTCCCAAAGAGAAGTCGTTCCCGGTCCTGATCCATCGTGGAGTCGAGAAAGGGGATGCTAGCAGGAGTACCGACGAGTTTCTTGCGATCATGCGATCGTTCTACCATATCCCGGATGCTGTGGAGTTCCGGGTTCCCTATCCCGAAGAGTGTGCTAACAGCCCCCCAGAGGGTTACTTTACTTGCTACGAGGCATTCGTAGTACGTTGTCGCTTATGGTTCCCAATCCCCAAAATCCTCGTCCGAGTGTTGGACCGTTTCGAGGTTGCGATAAGCCAGTTGACTCCTCTCGCCATTCAGCATCTTATTGGGATCCTGATCCTGAGCTACGAGCATGGCCTTTCCCTTTCCGTCGATCATTTTGAAGCGCTTTTGAGGCTTCAACTCGTCAAAGATACGGACAAGCATAGGCTGGTCCCTCGGAACTTTATGTCAGTGGTTAAGAAGTTCATTTCGAAGTTCAACTCGTGGAAGAAGTTTTTTTTCTTTGTTCGTACACTACAAGAAAATCAGTAATTTCTGACCGTCATATCCGTTGGAAAACGATCGGAAATGGCCTGTTCTGACAGATCTATATGGTCAGAAAATTTTAAGCGGTCAGAAACGGTCAGAAATATCTGACCGAAAACCGACGGAACTTCCGTCAGAAACTTTTGACGGTAACAGCGATCAGAAAGTTTTGACGGAAGATACGGTCAGAAAGTTTTGACGGAAGATACGGTCAGAAATATTTGACGGATATTTCGGTCAGAAAGTTTTGACGGGTACTTCGGTCGGATATTTCTGACAGGTGCATCGGTCAGAAACGATTATTTCGGTTGGGATTATAAAATACTGAAATGGTAGTTCGATTTTGAATTTTAAAAGTCAAATTTTTATAAAAGATTTGCAAAGTTAAAAACAAACATACATCGATAAAGTAATTAATTTACTAGTCATAGATTGTACAAACATACCAAAGTGATTAATCACACCAAAACACATACCAAAAACCGTTGGCAAAGTTCCAGCACGTAAAAAAAAAAAACCAAAGTTCCTTACTAGAAACATCGATCGCCGGGGCTTTTGGTTGCAGAGTCCGGCTGGGTTTAAGTTGCAGAGAACTGCTTGGGGTAAAGGTTGGAAATGAAAGCGGTCACGCTACGAAGCTGTTCCTCAATAGCTTGACGTTTTGACCTGTAAGACCCGATCCTGGATTCCCCAATCCAACCAGACCGCGGCCTCACCAAACAATGCAAACAGTTTCATTTACATATTCAAGTTCAAGTGTTAAATAATTCTAAGTCTTTTTCAGAGTTTTGAGGTTCCAACATTCACACTTAAACAATCCAACATCGACTAGGGCAAATAGATATTTCATAGATAATAACCAAGGTTCATACATCATTCATCGTCCTAATAAATAAATCACACACTAGAATCGCATAAGTTCACAAGTTGCACAATAGGCTACAATAATTACACAATTTTCAAAATCAACCCAATCACCACACATCTTCCCATGGCCGCGGTCCTCATGGTGCTTTTCCCTTACCACGGTCCATTTCTGGTCCTGGATCCAACACAAACAAACACACAATCACAAGGTTAGATTACAAAACAAGAATCAGTTCACATTGCATGGTCGGATCCAATCTAGTCAAGAACAATCATCAAAAATGTCAAATCTGACCCCTTTAAAAAGAGATCCAAATACCAAATAAAATTCATGATAAATCATGACAATTCAGAAGAAAAATATTCCCATAATCAGATTCAAAAGAACCGGCTCAGATCATAGTGATCTCGGCCATGAACAGCCCACACAAGAACAAGGGGCTTTCATGGGGATTTGATCAGGCCAAGGCCTTAAGATCGATAGATCCTTCCCTGTAATATCATAAAACAATCCATAGTACAATATATATGAAGAAAACAGAGTAGAAGAAGTCAGAGTAAGGAGTGGCCAATCGATCCAAACCGGCCAGACTCACACGGCCATCATCCGCGGCCTTGTCCGGTTACTCTTGGCCACACCTCTCACCTTAGGAGTTCGGTCTCCAGGGGCGACTTCCTTCTCTTTCTCCTTTGCCTTCTCCTTGTCTTTCTGCCTCAAATCCATCCTCTTGATCACACGCCCAAACACACCAGGAACACTCAAGAAAATCTCTTGGATCAAATCGGCCAATCCAAGGTTTGTGTCTCTCTTTCTCTTATGAATTTTCTCTGTGTTTCTCTCTGTGTGAAAGTGAGTAAAAATCGACCAGAATGGCAGAAATGAGAGAGAGAGGACGACTTAAACTGTCCCCAACCGCCTGGGTGAACAGTTACCAAAAATCACATCCCTTCTTCCCAAAACCGTCCCATAACCGTCCCATAACCGCCCATTGGCGGTTTCTCCCCTTTTCTTCCTTTGACAAATCGATCACTGAGCCTCAGCTCACACTCTGGAAGCTTGCCCACTCCCTGTCCCAAGCCTAAGACCAATTTGGTCGAACCGTCCTGCACCCGGACCATCGGCTCGCCCAGTAACCATCCCGGACTCGTCCACACTGATCCGAACCAGAACGCACCGTTCACCGGATTGAGCTGACCTCCAGCTGTTCCCAGCTGAGTGAGCTAGTCCACCAGCTCCTGTGAGCTGAACAGATCATGGTGAACTGAATACCAGCTGAACCGAGCTGATTGAACTCAAACCAACACTCGTCCAGCTGCCTAAACACTCACTCAACTCCTTTACCCTTGTTTCCATCGTATCCTGGTTAAGCCTCAGCTGACTGATGCCCTTAACCTTCATTCAGGGCCATGATATGCTTGTCTCAAGGTCTAATGACCTGACTGGTGCGTCTCCCCGCACCATGGCCCGTCCGGGCGATCCTATCTAGGATCGGGGACATGACAAGTCTCCCCCACTAACTTGGGATTCGTCCTCGAATCCATGTTAAGTGTTTCCTCAGGAAGAAATTGTCTGTACCAATCCGGATACATAGCTTTCATTTTTGCTTCTGTTTCCCAAGTGATGAGGTCTTTAACGTTGTAATCCCACACCACTTTGATCATGGGAACTGTCTTCTTTCTCATAGTTTTCTCTGACCGATCCACAATCCGAACCGGCAAGGTTTCCAAAGCCAGGTCCTTACCAACGTCAGCAGGAATCTCGGGCAAGACAATGTCTTGTTCAGACAAGCATTTCCGGAGTTTGGATACATGGAACACATTGTGGTATGCATCCATTGCTGATGGCAAGTCCAACTTGTATGCCACTGCACCCACTCTCTCTATGATCCTGAATGGACCCAAGTACCTAGGATCCAGTTTCTTTCGTCCAGAAACCCTGGTCCTACCCTTAAAGGTAATCATCTTGAGATACACCAGGTCATTGACCTCAAACTCAAGATGTTTCCTACGCTTGTCTGCATAGCTCTTTTGGCGGTCTTGCGCCTCTTTCATCTTCTCTTTGACCATCCTGATCTTCTCAGTGGTCTGTTCTACAATCTCAGGACCCAACATGCTACGCTCCCCCACTTGGGTCCAGCATAGGGGTGTCCTGCACGGCCTACCATACAAAGCCTCATATGGCGACATACCAATGCTTGTATGGAAGCTGTTGTTGTAAGCAAACTCCACTAAGGGTAAGTGTTTTTCCCAAGACTCTCCCCAGTCTAACACACACGCCCTGAGCATATCCTCCAAGGTTTGGATTGTCCTTTCAGACTGCCCATCCGTCTGAGGATGATAAGATGTGCTCATATTCACTCTGGTTCCCAAGGCCTTTTGGAAAGCCTGCCAGAAATAAGATGTAAATCTTGGATCCCTGTCCGAGACAATGCTTGCTGGAACACCATGCAACCTCACTACCTCGTCTAGGTACACTTGCACAATCCGGTCGACCCCATCCCCTTTCTTGATAGGCAGGAAATGAGCCGACTTGGTCAGCCGATCAACCACAACCCATACTGCATCTTTCTTATTCCTGGTCGTGGGAAACCCAGTCATAAAATCCATTGTGATGTGATCCCATTTCCATTCTGGTATGGGTAGGTTCTGAAGTAGACCACTGGGAACCTGATGTTCTGCCTTCACCAGTTGACAAGTGGGACACTTAGCCACCCACTCTGCAACATCAGATTTCATCCTCACCCAATGGTAGTACCTTTTCAGATCCCTATACATCTTGTTCAGTCCAGGATGAACTGAAAACTTAGACTTATGAGCCTGTCTCATAATCTCTTCTTTGAGTTCCTTATCATTAGGAACACTGACCCTCCCATTGACCAAGATGGTACCATTGTCAGTTGTCTGGTACTCGGTCTTGTCATTGGCGGCTAACTTCTTTAGATTCTCATCCAGGCCCTGTGCTTGCCTGATCCTGGTCAGGAGATCGGCCTGGTTCACTGCCTCCAACCCCAATGGCTCATCTGAACCACCAAGGTGTTGAGGTTCAAGGACCTGATCATCCCTTCAAGTTCATCCGCCTCCCTCTCAGATGACACTTCAGCCCTTCTGCGGCTCAAAGCATCAGCCACTAGGTTAGCTTTCCCAGGATGATAAGCTATGTCCAGATCATAATCTGCAACAAACTCCATCCACCTCCTCTGCCTTAAGTTTAACTCAGGCTGAGTGAATATGTACTTCAAGCTATTATGGTCTGTGAGTATTTGCACCCTGGCACCATAAAGATATGATCTCCATATCTTTAATGCAAATACTACTGCAGCCATCTCCAAATCATGGGTCGGATAGTTACCCTCATGCTTCCTTAACTGTCGGGAAGCATAGGCTATCACCTTCCCATGTTGTGTCAAAACACAACCAAGACCGGTTATGGATGCATCCGTATACACCACATTAGGCTGATCAGCCTCAGGCAACACCAGGACAGGTGCTTTAGTCAACATGTTCTTGAGTGCTGCAAAACTTTTCGCACACTCCTCAGACCATGTGAACCTCACGTCCTTGCCTGTCAGCTTAGTCATAGGTTAAGCTATGCTCGAGAACCCCTTGACATATTTCCTGTAATAACCAGCCAACCCTAAGAAGCTATGCTCGAGAACCCCTTGACATACTTCCGTAGCATTCTTTGGCTGTGGCCATTCCTGCTCTTAATTTCGACTTGTACCAGAGCGTCTTTCTCAGCGCGTCGATGGCCACTTTGTCGCTTATCCCGCTGACCCTTGACATTATCAGCTTGAACCGACTGATAAACTCGCGGAGGGGTTCGTCTTCCCTCTGGGAGAGACTCCAGAGGTCAACATTGGAAGTTTCTCTGTGATGAATACAGAGTATTGTTTGAGAAATTCCGATGCGAGCTGTCGGAAACTCCCGATGGTGTTACGATGAAGGCGTGCAAACCATTCAAGTGCTGCTCCTTCCAGGTTTTCAACGAACAGGCGGCAGTAGCCGGGATCCTTTTCGCCGTTCTTCAGTCTAGCTCTTCCCATCGCGATGTGGTAAGCCTGAAGGTGCGCTTTTGGATCGGCCGTACCATCGTACTTCGGTACTTTGATTTTTCCCGGATCAGACACCCTCATGTCCGAAATGCGACTGGTAAAAGGGGTCTTCCGAGCTCCTTCCAGCAGTCGATCGATTTCGGGGGCAGCACTAGTAGCATGATGGATTTGAGACTTTACGGCCCTCACTTCTGCCGAAGTCTTGGTGATGTAGTCGCGAAGATCGCGGATATCCGATGTCTCGTTTGTAGATTTCCGAGCCTGTCGGCGTTTACTGCGAGTGAGCTCGGTTTGCCTTTCAGCCAGCTCCTCTTGTTCGTTTCAATAGGCGATTTCTTCTTCTTCTTCCGTCTTTGGTTTTTCGAATGGGGAGCCTTCCCGAGCAGATCGGCTCCTGGTCCTTCTTCGATGTCTGTCGACGTCCTCGTCGGTGTCGTTGGAGACATCGCTAGGATCCAGGTCAATGCGTCCGGCTTCATTATCCTCCGAGTCCTTTGCAGGGGGCGGAAGACTTTCAGGGTTCCCCTTTTCGATGGGAGATTTATCGCTAGGGTTTTGACCGGAAGGTCATTCCCGCGCGACTCCTGATCTGTCGAGTGGGGTAGCGAAGTTGAGCCTCTTCCCGCGGATTTTGGTGGTTCCGCGGGGATGGATTGCTTGGGTCCTTGCCGTTAAGGTTTCAACCTGTTTGGTCAAGGTATTCACGAGCTTATCCTGTTCTTCCGACCTTTTCTCATAGGTGGCGAACATCTTTTTAAACTCCTTGAGCGTCGCGGCGTTGGCTTGTGCGTTGGCCGCGGATACGTCTGCTGCTGGAGTGTGGAGATCGGTGCCGCTACCTCCGTTAAGGGGAGTCTGCACGTTATCCGCGTCGTTAGTTGACATGTCTGATTGATCGTGATGTGGCTTTTGCGGGTTAGATTGATCCGTACTCCCTCTCCTTCTAGCGCCAAACTGTGGGGACAGAAATTCGCACTGTCGATTTCCGTTTAAATAAGGAAACTAGGAAAACCCTAATTTCCCAGAGGATCCGGATATCTGCTAATTACCACACGTCAAGCAATCAGAACACGAGAATAACAACGATAAAGTATAAGAAATCGAAGAAGAGAGCAAAGAAGATCTTATTTCCGAATTTGCGTATGAGCGTTTACAACAAGGTATAGGCCTGGGCTCGAGAGCTGTCGGCGAGATTCCTAGTTCTAGCAACCCTAAGACGGCTAAACCTAATTGAGTCGCAGCTCGAAATAACAAAAACGGAAAAAATGCCTAAATTGCTCTAAGTGCTAAGTTTGCTCTGAAAAAGTTCTCCTCCATGCTCCTCGCGCAGGACTCCTTATATACTAGCTCCAAGGTAGGTTTACGCTTTTACTCTTCTGCCCTTAAGCCGTCATAGCATAAAAATGGAGATATTCCATTTTTCCCGATCTTCACAATTATTTTCAAAACTTTCGTATTTATCCGCGGAAACTTGACATTTATCCTTCCTTGTGGACCAAGCATAAACCGTGCTCTGGTTTACGGGCTTTTGGTTAAGAAATCATAGGATGGGCCTCGAGTCGTGTTTTAGGTCCCTTTGGGCCGTCTTCCGACTCGACACGTTTACTATGAGTTCTTTTGATAAAGAATGAACTTTCCGCGGTTTTTAATTCGCAAAGTCTGATCGATGATTTAGAATAGCGGAAAGCATGGACTGAGCTTGCTACGGTCTTCGGGAGATGGCATTTGAAGGTTTGACGAGAATGCATGGACTGGTGTTGTATCGATGTTCGGAAGAGCTCGATCGCTTTGCAACGACCAAACTTTGGCTCAAGCCCGCTCGCTACGTAGCGACCGAGCTTTGGCTCGAACTCGGTCGCTACGTAGAGACCATGCTTTGGCTCGAGCTCGGTCGCTACGTAGCGACCAAGCGGGACGAGCGCTCGGTCGCTACGTAGCGACCGAGCTTTGGCTCGAGCTCGGTCGCTATGTAGCGACCGATCGAGACGAGCGCTCGGTCGCTACGTAGCGGCCGAGCTTGGCCGAGCTCGGTCGCTACGTAGCAACCGAGCGGGACGCGTGCTCGGTCGCTACTTAGCGACCGAGCGGGACGATTGCTTGAGCTTGATCGCTATGTAGCGACCGAGCGAGTCGGATGTTCGGTCTCTTCGTAGCGACCGGCATTGGCTCAGACTTGGTTGTTACGTAGCGACCGGACAGCGTGTATGTGCGGTAGTTACGCAACGACCGAGCTTGGTTTGTTTGCTTTTGAATCTTCAAGGATACTTCTTCGTAAAAACTTCGTATTGGTTATTATTTTTTACAAAAATTATATCTTTATTTTTATTATCTCTTTCGAAAATACGATCTCCGAGGATTTTCGGGTGGTAATTCCGTCGTGACCGTTTTAGACCCCAACACTGACCTGACTGGTGCGTCTCCTCGCACTAAAGTCTGTCCGGACGATCCTATCCAGGATCGGGGACATGACAGAACTTAGAATGGATTAGATGATTAGAAAAGGGGGGTCTTATGTAGGGACCCTATGTATTGGTGGTGTGAAACACACGTACTGTTTGATACTGGAGCTACACACAGCTTTGTGAGCCCAGATATGATCGGAAAAGGGTTGTTCCAGATGGGAACAGAGGATGATCCTTGCATAGTGAATGCAGCCGGTGGGCAAGTAATGCATTCATTAGGGCGAGTAAAGGATATCCCAATAGTGATCCAGGATAGAGTTATGCCTATGGATCTGGTTGTGGTCTGCCTTAAGAATCATGAGGTGATATTAGGCATGGACTGGCTTGGAAAGAACCGGGCCACTCTGGACTGTCACAGAGGAAGGGTGCAGTTTGAGAGTGGGTGTGGACCCCCGATCAGGTTCCAAGGTATTCGTCCGACCTCTGGATGCTTAGTGATATCAGCAGTCCAAGTGGAACGGATGCTTGAGAAGGGTTGTGAGGCCTTTTTGGTCACAATCGCCACTAAGGAGGTTGTAGGGGCTGGTTACCCTGTAACATCCCAGATCCTGAATAGGATCATTGGGACGGCCATGGTTCGAGCAAACGTACTAGTCAGTCTAAGGACATCAAGACAAGCGTTCCATGGCCAGATAAGAAGGTTAAGGACGTAAGGAAACTTAGACTTAACCTTATACAAGTCGAGAGTCAGCTAGGAAGAGTAAGACGGTAGCTGGACGGATGGAACAAGTAGCTCGACCAGCTCAACGGAGTTAGGCTAAGCTCACTCCAGCTCGGCCACTACTAAGTCAGCTCCACTAGCTGAACTACTAGCTCACTCAGCTGAGGCAGCTGGGAGTCAGCTCATCTCAGCTGGACGGACTGTTTGTGTTTCGGTCCGATGGTCCGGGTCCGGGCTGGTGGCAGGCCATGGGGGTCTGGCCATGAGGCCATGGACCGTTTGGGCATGGGACAAGGCCGTGGGCTAAGTCCAGAGGGATTGGGTAAGGCCTTGGGCCTCTGTCCGACCCAAACCCATGCGGTATTGGCGAAGGGACGCATGCGGCCGAGAGGGTGTAACCCTTGGCCGATTGTGCCCATCTGCTGGCCAGTCATGCCTGTTCGTGGGGCAAGACGTACCCCCTCGTATTCTATAAATATGGGGTCCACTCTGTCGATTTCATTCATCCAATCTAGAGTAAAAATACTCAGAGAAATCATAGAAAGAGAAAGAAAGAGAGAGAGAGAGAGAGTTTCCGGCCAAAGCAAGGCCGATTGTGTGGTGGTTAGGTTTCTGGCAATCTGATCGTTTGTGAGGCAACCTCCGATCAAGTATGGGAGACCGAGAGTAGGAGAAGAGCATGGAGAACCCTGACACAGTTCAGAAGGTACGTGGTGGGCTATGGCACCATCAGACCGAACAGACGGTCCTTGTGATCGCACCGCGGCTCTGGTCGGTCCATTAGACCTAACCGCTTCTCCTCTTCTTGTTTCTATCCGGCCCTTTCTCTTCTTTCTGATTATACACGAAGGGTTGTGTTGGTTCAGTCCAAGGGACACGTCCCTAGACTTGGTCGGTCATAACCAAACCGCTAACCTAGACGCTGGTCGGTTAGACGGTCGGTTCGAATCGCACCATAGACTGGGCGGTTGGGCTAAACGTTTGGTCATGTCCCAAGAGGCACGAGTGGCCAAAGGTCACAAGTTACCAAGGGTTGTGAGGTACCAAAGGTCACGAGTTCCAAAGGTTGTGAGTTGCCAAAGGGTGTAAGTAACCAAGGGTTACGGACGCCAAGAGGTACGAGAACCAAGAGGTACGAGGACCAAGAGGTACCAAGGACCAAAGGGGTGCATGTTCCAAACGGTGCCTGTTGAGACAGGTCGTGTCCGTTCCTTAGGGATCAGACCATGTCTTGTCCGTCGAGATAAGTACACGGTTTGTCTAAGCCAGGGTAAGAGTCGAAAGGTCCGATCGGCCGTTTGGCCTAACCGGATTGGGCGTGAGCTTACTCGTCCGTTGGATCCAGGCCCAAGGCCGGATCAGGTAAGGAAGTCCGTTGGGCCTTTGATCTGGACTTCATCTAGGCCGGTCGCACCTAGATTCTATCTGGATGGACGGATTGGTCTTCGGGACGATCCGGACTGTTCGTGTGTTCTGTTTATCTATTCTGGACTGTCTATCTGATTCTAAGTCAAAGGGTGGTTGGTTGAATGACTTAGGATTCGGTAGGCAGGTTCATATCTTTTGATAAGTATAATGTCCGAGGTTTATCTATGTTCTAGGAACCAAGCCAAGCATTGTAGAATCGACCAGTTCTATTCTCGATTAAGATTAATGCTTATCTGGTTGTGGTTTCAGGAACTAAGGATGGTTCTGGTCAAGCCAAGGAGCCGTGAAGGCTCGGTCAGTGAGAGGCTGTGTAACGTGTGGTTAGATGATGCTAGGGATGAACTAGTGATTGTCTATGAAACGATTAAGAAGTTTTGGTTTTATAGTTTCTAAGTAATACATTTTATATACATTTATATTCCGCTGTGCTATCTGTTCAATTGTTTTAGAACCTCAGATTCGAACATGGCTTAGTAAATGAAAGACTTAAAATGAATCAAACAAGCAAAGGATTGATTAAGTAGCAAACGGGTCCAGTTTCGTCGAGAGGCCGGATTCGGGTGTTACAAGTTGGTATCAGAGCATGCTTGATTCTAGGATAGTTGGGTTATGTAGTCCACACACACGCAGCTAGCTGATTCAGTCTCATGGTGAGGTTTGATAGTTAGGTCTAGGGATTAATTGTCTCGGTTATGTTATGTATATGTTGTACTAACAATGTCTGAATCCTTAGGCTGGGAAAAGCAAATCGGGAAAGACCCAAAGGAATAAGAAAATGGCCGGTCAGTCAAGTCAAGCGGCCGCGGATGGATCTATACGTCCGGGTTACCAACCGAGCCGGCTGTGACTAACACTGGGGATGTGTTACCGACTGACCAGGCCAATCTTACGGGAACGCAACCAGAAGGTCCGCAACATCAGGAAAGTGACGAGGAAGTAGAATCCTCGAACGCTAACAGTGATGGTGTGCAGCGTGAGAAAAGGGCCGAGGGAACGGCCAACATGCCCGCAGCACTGTCCTGAGAGGACTTGTTAGAGGCCATGAAAGTAATGGGTAACCAGGTGGCGGCTATGACTCAGCTGTTCACTCCACTAGTGAATTCATCAGTTGGTCAAGCTACACCTGTAGCTACGGCTACACCTAATGCTACGGGTCCAGCTGTGGACGCGGTTGAGGTGATCGAGATCGATCCACCGGAAAGGTCTGTAAAGAAGGTTGACTATCTGAGTTTGCTTCAACATCTATCCAGATTGGGTACAAAGCAATTCTCAGGTAGTACCGACCCTGTTGTGGCAGATGAGTGGAGGAGTAGGCTGGTCCGAAACTTCCAATCAACTCGCTGTCCAGAGGATTACAGACGAGACATTGCGGTTCACTTCCTGGAAGGGGACGCGCATAATTGGTGGCTTGCAGTTGACAAGCGCACCAATGGAAGTCTCACAATTTTTGCGGATTTTGAAGTTGAATTAACCGCAAATACTTTCCTGCTGAGGCTTGGGATTGTCTGGAAGCTAAGTTTCTAGATTTGGTCCAAGGCCGCAGGACCGTACGGGAGTACGAAGAAGAGTTCAACCGACTCTGACGGTTCGTTGGAAGAGAGCTGGATGACGAGTCAGTCCAGGTCCGTAGGTTCATCCGAGGCCTAAGGCCGGAAATGAAGACCCACTGCTCGATCCGCACTTTCAACACCGTCGGAGAACTGGTGGAACGGGTGGCTTTGTTGGAGTCTAACTTGGCTGAAGAAGCTAAGATTAAGGCTAAGCCACAGTCTGGCCCATTGGGCAAGACTAATGATAAAAAGAGAAAATGGGACCAGGCGGACGGAGGTAGGACCTCTGGTGGGCGACCTGCGTGTTCCAAAACTGTCCTCGACCGAACCCGTCTGGTAGAAGCGGCACGATGACTTGTTTCCATTGTGGCCAGCAAGGACATTTCCAATCGGAGTGTCCCAAGCTGCAAGGAAGTCAGGGAAAGAGCAATGGAGACTCAGGCAAGGCGTCCCAAGGCTATGAACTGTCATGAAACGACGGAGCTTCCGGATCTTTTGATTCGATCTCTGGTAATTTCTAAATTTAACTTTTTACATTCAAGTAGTAATGCTTGGTATGGAACCTAGAATGGTCTAGGGGATTCTGATGGGGGTCTCTGATAGGAACCCTCATGGTCGGTGGGGTAAAAACCCACGTGCTTTTCGACACAGGGGCTACACATAGTATTGTGAGTCCGGGACTGGTCGGAAAGGGTCTGTTCTGTCTGGATGCTGGTGATAATTTTGGGATAGTGAGGGCGGCCGGTGGGCAAGCCATGAACTCACTAGGTCTCATGTCGAATATCCCAGTACAGATCCAGGGAAAGGTCTTCCCTGTGAATCTGGTCTGTGTCCACCTAAAGAATCAAGAAGTGATCTTCGGTATGGATTGGTTGGGAAAGTACCGAGCCACTCTCGATTTCCATAAGGGTTGTGTGCAATTGGAGAATGGACTTCACCCGATAGAGTACCAAGGTCTGTGTCAGGCTCAAGAGAAAGTAGTGGTTTCAGAAGTTCGAGCAATTCGGATGCTGGAACAGGGTTGTCAGTCATTCTTGGCTACAATTACAACTACAGAGCCTGACAGTTCTGGTTTTCTGTTAGACCCACGCGAGGATTCGTTGGTGTCCGAGTTCCAGGATGTGTTTCAGGCGCTACAGGGTGTCCCCCCTGATAGGTCCGATCCCTTTCTGATTGAGCTGGAACCAGGGACAGCTCCGCTGTCCAAGAGTCTGTATCGAATGGCTCCGGCCGAGATGGCCGAGCTAAAGAAGCAATTGGAAGAATTGCTTGACAAGGGGTTCATACGGCCAAGTAGCTCCCCTTGGGGTGCACCAGTCCTCTTTGTGAAAAAGAAGGATGGTAGCATGCGTCTGTGCATCGACTATCGAGGGTTGAACAGGGTAACTGTTAAGAACAAATACTCATTACCCAGGATAGACAAGCTGTTGGATCAGCTGAAAGGAGCTAAGTGGTTTTCTAAAATCGATTTGGCCTCGGGATATCATCAGATTCCTATCGAGCCAAACGAGATTAGGAAGACGACATTCAGGACCAGGTACGGCCATTACGAGTTTGTAGTGATGCCGTTCGGTCTGACCAATGCACCTGCTGCATTCATGAAAATGATGAACAGCGTGTTCCGGGACTTCTTGGATGAATCAGTGATCATCTTCACTGATGATATCCTGATCTACTCCAAGGACGAGGAATCTCATCGGAAACATTTGAGAGCCGTGCTGGAACGATTACGAGAGCACAAACTTTTTGCTAAACTCAGCAAGTGCAGTTTTTGGCAAAAGAGTATTGGGTTCCTTGGTCATATTGTTTCTGACCAGGGCGTCTCAGGGGATCCAGAGAAGATCAGGGCAGTCAAGGATTGGCCCCGACCATGCAGTACCACAAAAGTTAGAAGCTTCCTAGGGCTGGCAGGTTACTATAGAAAGTTTTTGAAGGGATTTGCAAGCTTGGCTCAAGCTATGACATGGTTGACTGGGAAGGACTTTTAGTTCACATGGTCTGATGAGTGTACGAGATGTTTATCCGCACTTAAGGATATGCTGACTAGCGCACCCGTCCTGTTTCTTCCAGAGGCAGACCAATCTTATGTGGTCTACACGGATGCGTCCATCACTGGACTCGGTTGCGTGTTGACTCAACATGGGAAGGTCATTGCCTACGCATCAAGGCAGCTGAAGAAACATGAGGGAAACTACCCCACCCATGACCTTGAAATGGCTGCGGTAGTATTCGCCTTAAAGATTTGGCGATCATATTTATATGGGGCCAAAGTCCAGATATTTACGGACCATATCTGAAGTATATATTCACCCAGCCTGAGTTAAACTTAAGGCAGAGGAGGTGGGTGGAGTTTGTGGCCAACTACTACCTAGACATCACTTACTATCCGGGTAAGGCTAACCTTGTGGCCGACGCCTTGAGCTCGAAGTGAGAATACGTCACGGTCGGAAGCAGAACAGACGAGCCGGATGAGGTCGAACGCTTCGTTCATTTAAATGCTTTGAACGGAACGGATGGACCACGTGGTTTTGAGGCGTTGCATAGCGCCGACCTGCTTACCCGGATCCGAGCGGCCCAAGATCAGGACGAGAACCTGAAGACGGTTGCTCGGAACGACCTGACTGAGTATCAAATCACAAAGGACGGTACGATCTTAGTTCATGGTCGGATCAGCGTACCCAATGATAGGAGTTTAAAGGACGAGATCCTTAGGGAAGCTCACAAGTCTAGATTCTTGATCCATCTTGGAGTGACCAAGATGTATCATAATCTCAGACAATACTATCATTAGATATGGATGAAGGTCGATGTGGCCGAATGGGTTGGAAAGTGTCCTACTTGTCAACTTGTCAAGGCCGAACAACAAGTTCCGAGTGGACTGCTTCAGAGCCTACCTATTCCGGAATGGAAGTGGGATCACATCACGATGGGTTTCGTGACAGGATTTTCCACGACCAGGAATAGGATTGATGCTGTCTGGGTAATAGTGGATCGACTGACCATGTCTGCCCACTTCCTGGCCATCAAAAAGACTGATGGAGTCGACCGGATTGTGAGTAAGTACATTGATGAGATTGTGAGGCTACACGGAGTACCCTCAAGTATAGTTTCGGATAGAGATTCAAAGTTCACTTCTCACTTCTGGCAAGCTTTTCAGAAAGCTTTAGGAACAAGAGTGAACATGAGTACGGCTTATCATCCCCAAACGGATGGGCAGTCAGAAAGAACTATACGGACGCTGGAGGATATGCTTCGAGCATGTGTTCTCGATTGGGGTGATTCCTGGGAACAGAATTTGCCGTTAGTGGAGTTCTCCTACAATAACTGCTTCCACTCCAGTATAGGCATGTCACCATACAAAGCTTTGTATGGACGACCATGCAGGACACCGTTATGCTGGACCCAAGTGGGGGAGCGCAGCATGATAGGCCCCAAAATCATGGAGGAAACCACGGAGAAGATCAAGTCCGTGCGGGACAAGATGAGGGCCGCACAGGACAGACAAAAACATTACGCTGACAAACGAAGGAAAGAACTGAAGTTTGCAGTGGGTGATATGGTCTATCTCAAAATGATTACCTTTAAAGGTAGAGTGTGAATTTCTGGTAGAAGGAAATTAGATCCAAGATACCTAGGTCCCTTCAGAATCATAGAACGAGTGGGTAGTGTGGCATATAAGTTGGACTTACCATCCGAGATGGAAGCCTTCCATAACGTATTCCATGTCTCCCAACTCCGGAAGTACTTGACGGATCAGGACGTCTTAATACCAGAAATACCATCTGATCTAGGTACAAATCTAACTTTTGAAACAAGGCTGGTTCGGACCGTAGATAGGATGGAAAAAGCAATGAGAAAGAAAACAATCCAGATGGTCAAGGTCATTTGGGATTGTAATGGTTGAGAAGAGACCACTTGGGAGACGTAGGCCAGGATGAAGGCCGAGTTTCAAAAATGTTTGGACCAGTTTATGTTGGATGAAACACATGACTTGGATTCGAGGACGAATCCATTGTTAGTGGGGGAGACATCAAGACAAGCGTTCCATAGCCAGATAAGGAGGTTAAGGACGTAAAGAAACTTAGACTTAACCTTATACATGTCGAGAGTCAGCTAGGACGAGTAAGACGGTAGCTTGATGGATGGAACAAGTAGCTCGACCAGCTCAACGGAGTTAGGTTAAGCTCACTCCAGCTCGGCCACTTCTAAGTCAGCTCCACTAGCTGAACTACTAGCTCACTCACCTGAGGCAGCTGGGAGTCAGCTCATCTCAGCTGGACGGACTGTTCGGTTTTCGGTCCGATGGTCCAGGTTCTGGCCAGTGGCGGGCAATGGGGGTCCGGCCATGAGGCCATGGACTGTTGGGGCTTGGGACAAGGCCATGGGCTAAGTCCAGAGGGATTGGGTAAGGCCTTGGGCCTCTGTCCGAGCCATACCCATGCGGTATTGGCGAAGGGACGCATGCGGCCGAGAGGGTGTAACCCTTGGCCGATTGTGCCCATCCGCTGGCCAGTCATGCCTGTTCGTGGGGCAAGACTTACCCCCTCGTTTTCTATAAATATGGGGTCCTCTCTGTCGATTTCATTCATCCAATCCAGAGTAAAAATACTCAGTGAAATCGTAGAGAGAGAGAGAGTTTACGGCCAAAGCAAGGCCGATTGTGTGGTGGTTAGGTTTCCGGTGATCTGATCGTTTGTGAAGCAACCTCCGATCAAGAATGGGAGACCGAGAGCAGGAGAAGAGCATGGAGAACCCTGACACGGTTCAGAAGGTACGTGGTGGGCTATGGCTCCATCAGACCAAACAGACGGTCCTTGTGATCGCACCACTGCTCTGGTCGGTCCATTAGACCTAACCGCTTCTCCTCTTCTTGTTTCTATCCGGCCCTTTCTCTCCTTTCTGATTATACACGAAGGGTTGTGTTGGTTCAGTCCAAGGGACACATCCCTGTGGGAACCGAAATTCGCACTGTCGATTTCCGTTTAAATAAGGAAACTAGGAAAACCCTAATTTCCCAGAGGTCCCGGATCTCTGCGAGAGCCAACGACAAGTGATCGAATGTATGCGGAAATCATGAAAAGATAACAAACGAGTTTAGAGAAAACAGTAGATCTTATTTCGAGTCCGCGTAAGAGCGTTGCGATCATTACAAGAGAATACAAAGGCTTTGGCCGCAGGGGCCGTCAGCGAGTTACCTAGTTCTAGCAACATAAAACCCTAATCCTAGTTGAGTCGCAGCTCGATAACAAAGGACGAAAAAGATATCTATAAGGCTTAGATTGATTTCGGACTGAACCTTGTTAAAGGCTGCCTACGTACCCCTTTCGAGGATCAAGCCGAACATAGTTCAATTGATAGAGCTGGACAAGAGATCGAACTGCCTGGGCGAGTTCGTCTAGTAATTGAGTGCCAGTCATAGAAACCGAACTTGTCGAGAATAAGCCTAAAGTTTCTAAGTGCAGAGAATTCCGAATCTAAAAAGCTCCTTTTCTTGCTCCTCGCCTAGGACTCCTTATATACTAGCTCCAAGGTCGGTTTACGCTTTTACTCTTCTGCCCTTAAGCCGGCATAGCATAAAAATGGAGATATTCCATTTTTCCCGATCTTCACAATTATCTTCAAAACTTCCGTATTTATCCGCGGAAACTTGACATTTATCCTTCCTTGTGGACCAAGCCTAAACCAGTCTGTGGTTTACGGGCTTTTGATTAGGAAAATCATAGGATGGGCCTCGAGTCGTGTTTTAGGTCCCTTTGGGCCGTTTTCCGACTCGACACGTTTACTACGAGTTTTCCGCGGTTTCTAATCCGCGAAGTTTGATCGATGAATTAGAATGGCGGGAAACATGGACTGAGCTTGCTACGGTCTTCGGGAGATAGCATTCGAAGGTTTTGACGAGAATGCAAGAACTGGTGTCGTATTGACGTTCGGAAAGGTTCAATCGCTACACAGCGACCGAACTTTGGCTCGAGCCCGGTCGCTTCGTAGCGACCGAGCGGGACGAGCCCTCGGTCGCTACGTAGCGACCGAGCCTTGGCCCGAGCTTGGTCGCTACGTAGCGACTGAGCGGGACGATCGCTCGGTCGCTACGTAGCGACCGAGCGGGACGATCGCTCGGTCGCTACGTAGCGACCGAGCTTTGGCTCGAGCTCGGTCGCTACGTAGCGACCGAGCGGGACGATCGCTCGGTCGCTACGTAGCGACCGAGCTTGGCTGAGCTCGGTCGCTACGTAGCGACCGAGCGGGACGATCGCTCGGTCGCTACGTAGCGACCGAGCTTTGGCTCGAGCTCGGTCGCTACGTAGCGACCGAGCGGGATGATCGCTCGGTCGCTACGTAGCGACCGAGCTTGGCTGAGCTCGGTCGCTTCGTAGCGACCGAGCGGGACGATCGCTCGGTCGCTACGTAGCGACCGAGCTTTGGCTCGAGCTCGGTCGCTACGTAGCGACCGAGCGGGACGATCGCTCGGTCGCTATGTAGCGACCGAGCTTTGGCTCGAGCTCGGTCGCTACGTAGCGACCGAGCGGGACAATCGCTCGGTCGCTACGTAGCGACCGAGCTTTGGCTCGAGCTCGGTCGCTACGTAGCGACCGAGCGGGACGATCGCTCGGTCGCTACGTAGCGACCGAGCTTTGGTTCGAGCTCGGTCGCTACGTAGCGACCGAGCCAAGGTCGCTACGTAGCGACCGAGCCAAGGTCGGTCGCTACGTAGCAACCGAGCGAGACGGATGCTCGGTCGCTACGTAGCGACCGAGCGAGACGGACGCTCGGTCGCTACGTAGCGACCGACCTTGGCTCGAGCTCGGTCGCTACGTAGCACCGAGCTGTGTGCATGCTTGGTCGCCGCGTATCGATCGAGCTTGGCTTGTCTGCGGTCTAATTTCCATACTCGAGCTTGTCCGCGGCCGATTTGGATACATGTCTGTTTCCTTCGGACAATTGGTATTTAGTGGTTCGATTGAGATTTGGACGATATTTTACTGCAAGGCTGTTCGTAAAGATATCTTTACGAAGATTACTTTTCGTAAAAACGGTTATGCTGACTTTTACGGACTTTCAGGCATTGATTCCGTCGTGACCGATTTTGACCCCAACAGTTAGCCCCCCAGCTCGTTAGAACCATGAGCTTACAGCGTGAGGTTCTAGCGAGTGGCCTAGCAAGTTAGGCAAGTAAGGTGAGTTAGGCGGAATTAATGGTTGAAAAGGTCAGTGGTAAATGGTTTTCTCGCTCTTCTAAAAATAGAACGCGATAAGATTGGGGCTGCGCCTTATGACGGCTGCCTACGTACCCTTGTTGAAGGGATCAAGCCTTTCGTAGTTCGTCTTTGAGTTAAGGATCTTATGACTAGTTTTCTAGTGAGACCTTTATGGTCTAGTTTTTATGTAGCGGTTATAAGGCGTGCTGCTGCCGATGGCATTTTGTATGGATGTAGAAGGAAAACTACGAGTTGTCATCTCGTAATCTAACTCTGTGTGAATTGCTATATCCGTAATCTGTTTCGAGAGTTTTCCGCAGTGTGTAAACTTGGAGATTTCTGAAGATTCTCGAATATTGGCAAAGAGACAAATTTTGGGATCTCGTATCAGGGTGTTTGATACTATGCCTAGAGATGTTAGAGACCAGTGCGCTGGTTTAGGGCAAGACCTAGGTTTACTCCTGGTTTTAGAGGGTGCGATGACTAATTCGACTTACGTATCCCGTTTCAGTTTCATCCTGATTCCATACCGATTTAAAGTCCGCGATAGGTTCTCGGCTTATACGACTTGTATGGTTGGAATCGAGCATCTCTCCGGAGATCGGAAGTGCTGGACCAAAATTTCGGATTTCTTTTATAGCGCTATTATCCTTGTGTCGGATGTACGAGAGTCATCTCTACGAGATGGCTAAGTCTGTTTAGGACGTTGAGAGTTTGTTGTGATCAGCAACAAACTTAATGGTAAAAATTACTATTTTGAGTCTTCGCGAAGAATATTATTTGAGAAGATGTTAGTGCGTATGACTGTCTGGTCTTCCATGAAGGTGTATTTATCGAGGAAGGAAATTTCGTCGAAGAACTAATCTTCAGGCGTCCGCGACGTCTCGCGATGCTGAAGATTTGTTATTCTTTCGTATGCCACGTTTCGTGCTTGAAATGTTCGCGGGCTTTGAAGATATTTCGCGATGTTGCGAGGGTTTAGTATTAGCCCTGTGTTTGAGAAACGTTCTGGTTTGACTATGAATGTTCGCAGCCAAAAATTGTTGTTCCTGCTCGGATGCTAATAGCTTTATTTGCGATCGAGGAATTATGACTGAGGTGTCGTGTAAATTTGTCCATGGGAACAAGCGTTTTCCTTCATGGTTCTTTGTGAAGAGTTGGCCGTCCGAAATGTATTTCGTGCATTTTTTAGGATGTTTCGTATAGCTCTAGAAGCTTTGTTACGAATTTTTCCTTACATACCGCGTATTACGGTTAAAATGTTGCGGGCTTGGAGGAGCGTATTGAACTTGGTCAATTTTCGAAAAGTTTAGATTTTCCGTTAACCGTTTGGTTGTTAGGACTTAGTTTCGTTACGAAGAATTTATCATATGATTTCCGACTGTGGGCTATACGATAATTTATCATATCACATAACCGATTTTACGAAGGTCGTAACTCAGTGATATGTATACATATGTCAAAGTAGCATTGTTTCTGCGGGTTCTACGAGAAACGTTCCCGCTGTGATTTTGATCTTAGGTGAAAGTTGCTTGGAGTTACCCATGGAGTATTACCAAAGTTTATTTCAATACGATCTAGTCGCGGGACGTTTTTCATAGGTTACGCTTGGACTGTGATTTGGTTGTTTCCACATTGACGACTTGGGATATGTCGGTTCCGAGGAAATTGCCAGAAATGAATCGGTTTTAAGACGACGTTCATGTTTCTAACTTTTTCTCTTTTTAGGAAGCGAGCTTGATATGCGTGGCGATCGTTTCTCGACTTTCGGGGAGTTTAGATCGGTTTGCAAGATCTGGATGACCAATATGGAACAATATATCGAGACAGGAAAGAATCGCTTAAAAACTTAGTTCGCTAGACTATCCGCCTAGGTTTTACGTTCCCTAAAGTTCTATGGTAGCCTCAAAGTAATTTCCTACGAAAATTCCAAGTCTGATTTCAAAAATTTCAAGTCGGAAATACCTTAGTTCTCTCGAAGATGCAGTTTTGTCCCTTCTCAGTTTTGCGTGCTCATTTCCGTTTCCTATTCTCGTGTATGTTCGCCATTTCCGATATTGGTGTTAATCCTTTGAAACTTGACATTTATCTTCCGAACTTGACTGTTATCTTCTCCTTAGATAAGACGTCGATTTTTGTAAAAAGGTTCAACGTAATCGTATAGTTAAGGCGGCTAAGGTGTTAAGTTAACCATTGCCGTTTTATACGATTAATCTGAATCCATGCGAGAAAATAGGTCTTTGCGGTTTTTTTTTTTTTATACCGTAAAGTCTCAATGGTATCTTCAATCGAGGCGAAACAAGAGACGTTTCGATCGAGATTCGAAAGTGAACGCAAAGATGGAGGTAGGGTGAGCAGAAACAAGCCAAGGAGTTTAGGATGAGGTTTACTTGTTTTTGTCGTAACATCTCAACGGAAACTCTGATTGAGACGAAACGAAAAGCGTTTCGATGCGAATTCAAAGGAGGACGCAAAGGAGGACCCCTCTGAGGCCTGACAGGTCGCTATAGCGAGTGAGGATGTCATCTCGGTCGCTATAGCGAGTGGAAGGGAGCCGAGACGAGTCCCACTTGTTTTCGTCGAAAAATCTCAACGGAAACTCCGATTGAGACGAAACGAAAAGCGTTTCGAAGAGGATTCAAAGGAGAACGCAAAGGAGGAACCCTTTGAGGACTTACAGGTCGCTACGTAGCGACTGACATTCTGACAGATCGCTACGTAGCGAGTGGAAGCAAGCCGAGAGGAGTCCCACTAGTTTTCGTCGTAAAATCTCAACGGAAACTCTGATTGAGACGAAACGAAAAGCGTTTCGAAGAGGATTCAAAGGAGAACGCAAAGGAGGAACCCTTTGAGGATTTACAGGTCGCTACGTAGCGACTGACAGTCTGATAGGTCGCTACGTAGCGAATGGAAGCAAGCCGAGAAGCATCCTACTTGTTTTCGTCGTAAAATCTCAACGGAAACTCCGATTGAGACGAAACGAAAAGCGTTTCGAAGAGGATTCAAAGGAGAACGCAAAGGAGGAATCCTTTGAGGACTTACAGGTCGCTACGTAGCGATTGACAGTCTGACAGGTCGCTACGTAGCGAGTGGAAGCAAGCCGAGAAGCGTCCTACTTGTTTTCGTCGTAAAATCTCAACGGAAACTCCGATTGAGACGAAACGAAAAGCGTTTCGACGAGGATTCAAACGAGAACCCAAAGGAGGACCTTTCTGAGGCCTTACAGGTCGCTACGTAGCGACTGACAGGTCGCTACGTAGCGAGTGGAAGCAAGCCGAGAAGAGTCCTACTTGTTTTCGTCGTAAAATCTCAACGGAAACTCCGATTGAGACGAAACGAAAAGCGTTTCGACGAGGATTCAAAAGAGAACCCAAAGGAGGACCTTTCTGAGGCCTTACAGGTCGCTACGCAGCGACTGACAGTCTGACAGGTCGCTACGTAGCGAGTGGAAGCAAGCCGAGAAGAGTCCTACTTGTTTTCGTCGTAAAATCTCAACGGAAACTCCGATTGAGACGAAACGAAAAGTGTTTCGACGAGGATTCAAAAGAGAACCCAAAGGAGGACCTTTCTGAGGCCTTACAGGTCGCTATGTAGCGAGTGGAGAGTTGGCTTGAGCTCGGTCACTATGTAGCGACCGAGCAGTGTGTGTGCTCGGTCGCTACGTAGCGACCGAGCAGCGTGTGCGTGCTCGGTCGCAACGTAGCGACCGAGCAGTGTGCGTGTTCGGTCACTACGTAGCGACCGAGCAGTGTGTGTGCTCGGTCGCTACGTAGCGACCGAGCAGTGTGCGTGTTTGGTCGCTACGTAGCGACCGAGCAGCGTGTGTGCTCGGTCGCTACGTAGCGACCGAGCAGCGTGTGTGTGCTCGGTTGCTACGTAGCGACCGAGCAGCGTGTGTGCTCGGTCGCTACGTAGCGACCGAGCAGCGTGTGTGCTCGGTCGCTACGTAGCGACCGAGCAGCGTGTGTGCTCGGTCGCTACGTAGCGACCGAGCAGCGTGTGCGTGCTCGGTCGCTACGTAGCGACCGAGCAGCGTGTGCGTGCTCGGTCGCTACGTAGCGACCGAGCTGTGTAATCGTTTTGTTGTGTTTCTTTTTCCGCGATTAACGTAGGGGTTTTTCAGCGGTTTTTTTTGGGAGAACAAGTTTTATCCTTCCGAAATGTTTTCGGAAAACGTGTTTTGGTAAAACCCTTACGCATCGAGATTTCTTTACGGGGTTTTGATAAGATTTATCGTTTCCCTTCTTGTTTACAGGGAGAAATCGCGAGCTTGTTTTAGTGCTCTTCCTGTGGCGGAAGGTCGCGACTAAGTTTTCGATTTTGTTGAAAACTACGGCGTTTGCGTAAGCGTTGGCCATAGGAGCAGTCAGTGCTGCGAGTTTGTCTTTCATATATCCAAACATCGTTTCGATCAAGCGTTTTGTGGCCATGAGTAAGAGTAATCCGTAACCCCCCCTCCTTCTAGCGCCAAACTGTGGGAACCGAAATTCGCACTGTCGATTTCCGTTTAAATAAGGAAACTAGGAAAACCCTAATTTCCCAGAGGTCCCGGATCTCTGCGAGAGCCAACGACAAGTGATCGAATGTATGCGGAAATCATGAAAAGATAACAAACGAGTTTAGAGAAAACAGTAGATCTTATTTCGAGTCCGCGTAAGAGCGTTGCGATCATTACAAGAGAATACAAAGGCTTTGGCCGCAGGGGCCGTCAGCGAGTTACCTAGTTCTAGCAACATAAAACCCTAATCCTAGTTGAGTCGCAGCTCGATAACAAAGGATGAAAAAGATATCTATAAGGCTTAGATTGATTTCGGACTGAACCTTGTTAAAGGCTGCCTACGTACCCCTTTCGAGGATCAAGCCGAACGTAGTTCAATTGATAGAGCTGGACAAGAGATCGAACTGCCTGGGCGAGTTCGTATAGTAATTGAGTGCCAGTCATAGAAACCGAACTTGTCGAGAATAAGCCTAAAGTTTCTAAGTGCAGAGAATTCCGAATCTAAAAAGCTCCTTTTCTTGCTCCTCGCCTAGGACTCCTAATATACTAGCTCCAAGGTCGGTTTACGCTTTTACTCTTCTGCCCTTAAGCCGGCATAGCATAAAAATGGAGATATTCCATTTTTCCCGATCTTCACAATTATCTTCAAAACTTCCGTATTTATCCGCGGAAACTTGACATTTATCCTTCCTTGTGGACCAAGCGTAAACCAGTCTGTGGTTTATGGGCTTTTGATTAGGAAAATCATAGGATGGGCCTCGAGTCGTGTTTTAGGTCCCTTTGGGCCGTCTTCCGACTCGACACGTTTACTACGAGTTTTCCGCGGTTTCTAATCCGCGAAGTTTGATCGATGAATTAGAATGGCGGGAAACATGGACTGAGCTTGCTACGGTCTTCGAGAGATAGCATTCGAAGGTTTTGACGAGAATGGAAGAACTGGTGTCGTATTGACGTTCGGAAAGGTTCAATCGCTACACAGCGACCGAACTTTGGCTCGAGCCCGGTCGCTTCGTAGCGACCGAGCGGGACGAGCCCTCGGTCGCTACGTAGCGACCGAGCTTTGGCCCGAGCTCGGTTGCTACGTAGCGACTGAGCGGGACGATCGCTCGGTCGCTACGTAGCGACCGAGCTTTGGCTCGAGCTCGGTCGCTACGTAGCGACCGAGCGGGACGATCGCTCGGTCGCTACGTAGCGACCGAGCTTTGGCTCGAGCTCGGTCGCTACGTAGCGACCGAGCGGGACGATCGCTCGGTCGCTACGTAGCGACCGAGCTTGGCTGAGCTCGGTCGCTACGTAGCGACCAAGCGGGACGATTGCTCGGTCTCTACGTAGCGACCGAGCTTTGGCTCGAGCTCGGTCGCTACGTAGCGACCGAGCAGGACGATCGCTCGGTCGCTACGTAGCGACCGAGCTTTGGCTCGAGCTCGGTCGTTACGTAGCGACCGAGCGGGACGATCGCTCGGTCGCTACGTAGCGACCGAGCTTTGGCTCGAGCTCGGTCACTACGTAGCGACCGAGCGGGACGATCGCTCGGTCGCTACGTAGCGACCGAGCTTTGGCTCGAGCTCGGTCGCTACGTAGCGACCGACCTTGGCTCGAGCTCGGTCGCTACGTAGCGACCGAGCTGTGTGCATGCTTGGTCACCGCGTATCGATCGAGCTTGGCTTGTCCGCGGTCTGATTTCCATACTCGAGCTTGTCCGCGGCCGATTTGGATACATGTCCGTTTCCTTCGGACAATTGGTATTTAGTGGTTCGATTGAGATTTGGACGATATTTTACTGCAAGGCTGTTCGTAAAGATATCTTTACGAAGATTACTTTTCGTAAAAACGGTTATGCTGACTTTTACGGACTTTCAGGCATTGATTCCGTCGTGACCGATTTTGACCCCAACAATCCCTATACTTGGCCGGTCATAACCAAACCGCTAACTTAAACGTTGGTCGGTTAGACGGTCGGTTCTAATCGCACCATAGACTGGGCGGTTGGGCTAAACGGTTGGTCATGTCCCAAGAGGCACGAGTGGCCAAAGGTCATGAGTTACCAAAGGTTGTGAGTTACCAAAGGTCACGAGTGAAGGACCCTAAGATCGGCTCACTCGAATGGATCAGATTTGGATATGAACTCCGGATGGAGAACTGGATGGATTGAAGGGTCGCACGAAGGTTGCGGAAAGGCCTTCGATATTCCCGACTCCAAATGGTGCTTGATATGACTCACAAGACCACCAAGTGAAGGATCTCTCGTCGTTGCTTGATATGACTCACAAGACCAACTATTGGAGGAAATGTTTACTTGGATATGACTCACCAAGAAACTAAGAACAAGTTCTAAACGAAGAACAAAGAGTTTAACTCAAACTTTAGACAAAATCGATTTCTGATTTATTAAAATGAAAGAGTTTCATACTTATAGAGTTTTGTAGATCAAGGAATTAAATAGAAAAGTAGATCTAGATTTAGATCTAGTCATTAAACAAAATAAATACAGATTATTAAATGTGACTGATCGGCTTCTGTCCAGGTTCGTTGTATCCTGAAGCATGGACCGCGGTAAGGATAAGGACAGATGTGGGACTGTCCGTATGAGCCACCATGTCCGGATCATGAACCAGACTGGACCAAGTGCGTCCTATGTCTTCATAAAGGTGAAGGATCCTTGCCATAGTGAAATTTGGCTGATCAAAGGGCATGAACTGATCAAAAGGGTAGATCAGCCCATCAGTACGGTCGCCGGTACGTGCAGTAAGGGCCAATCGAGCCAAAAGAGAGATTTCTCGATCATTTTGTGAAACCTCATGATCCAAGTCAAGCCTGGCATGATCTTTCTCAAGTCTGGGGTGATCTTTCTCACGTCTGGCATGATCTTTCTCAGGTCTGGCATGATCCAAGTCAAGTCTGGCACGGTGAAAAACATGAACCTCGGTTGAAATGTTAAGAACGTCCTGAACTCCATGCTGAGCTGGTTCCATGTAATGATCCATGGACTGCGGCACATCATTCCCTCCCTCTTCAAAAGGATTTGTCCTTAAATCCATTGTACATGTATCAAAAGCGAATAAATCAGATACAAAGGATTTAAAATTCATGGAAAATTCAATGAATGAAAAGTTTGGACAGAAACTTCTTTCGATGTTTGAACTCGTTTCCCTCAGGTATGTGCGGTTCCATGTTCCACGAACACAAGTCCTTAGGCATTCACCAGTGCTTGCTCTCCTTGGAAACTGATCATGCTTATCATGGTCATTCAAAACAACTAGAGAAACCACATCAAATCTGCGAAAGAAATAATCAAAGGGTTTCTCTATCCTCATCATGAATGAAATCAAATTGATTTTTTGGCCTAAGCAATCTTGGTTCATTCCTTTTCTTAAACCAAATATCTTTGAAAGCATAGCTCAATGAAAACAATTGAAGAAAATGTTTAAGCAAAACGTTTTTCAACCAAGTAAGATTTGTTTTTGCTTAAAATTCTCGGTTTTAAAACATTTTCAAGATGAGCAGAGACAATCAACCCATGATCCTTACAGTGCTTTTGGTTTGGACAGGAGGTTGACTGAGGAAAGACCTTTGGTTCGTTGAGGATCGGTTTTGGCTTAGGCCGCTCCTTTCTTGAGCCTGAATCTCCTTTAGAAGTCTGGTACTCGAGGATAGACGGACTGGATAATCTCCGGTTTGGAAAATTCATAACTCCTTCCTCCGTGATGATTTTCAAGTGATTCCAATCCTCAGTGAATCCTTGGTGAGTTGGATTTCCTTTGAAATTGAATTCATGACAAAAGACCTTCTGAATGTTGAGATATCTGTTTTTGACTGAACCCCTGTCGCTGGTATCTCCAAGGTAGCCGGTTTGGACAACAAAGCTTCTCCAAATCTCAGGCTGTTGGGCACGGTCAGTGCTTTCATTTCTCAGAGGCTCAACCTGTCTTTCCTGGATACTCAAAACAAACAATTGCGCTTGAAGTTCAAAAGACAAAGAGGCAGGAGTTGTGTCGGGATCAAAGCAAAGATGGCTCTCCATAGCGATGGATGTTATGTTTGTTGCTTCTTCATCAAAGACTGGACAAGGTTCATCCTCCTCATCAAAGATAGGATCTTGATCTTCATCAAAAAATATCCTAGTGTCAAGACATGGTCCTTGATGTGGTAAATCTAGTGGCTCTTCCTCCAAAACCTGTGGAGAGAAAACAAGACTACTTGGATGCTCCGGTTGCAAAATGGTTAGTTCTACAATTGCATGTTCAATATCAGTTGCAAACTCAGGTTCAAGAGAAGGAAGATCACAATTTTTCTCACAAGAAAACAAGCTTTCAATTGGCTCTTCATCATATTCATCATAGATGGGTAAAGAATCTGAAAATCTTTCAACTCCTCAACATGGATTTCAGATTTACCTTTGGATTTCTTGCTGATGAATAAGGATGGCTCAGCTACAGGTGCACGTGTGGATATGCTCTTCTTATGGGTCTGGTTGACTTCCTTGAGGGTTTTCACCACTTCCTCCACAAAGTTACCACAAAACTCTTGGACATCAAACTGAAGCAAACGTCTCTTTGGATCAGCTTCACCTTGGGACGACTTGAAAGGTTCATTGCACCTCCTGTTTGGCATATCTTGCACACTAACAAACTCATCAAAATTATTCAAAGAATATTTAAATGAAGATTGAGAGATAGTTTGTTGTGGGGATTTCTCCTTGCTACTTTCCCTTTGAAGACCAAACATCATAACCTGAAAATCTCAACACAAAATTAGAAAATAAAACCTCACTCTCTCAAGTGTTTAATCTCACCCACTCAAGTGTTTTTCTCAGATTTAGGTGATCACACACAAGTTTCTACTCAATTTTCTAAGAAGAACACATCAAAGAATCCCAATGGACAAAATCCAAGCAAACACAAGATAATTTAAAAAGAGAGAAAGATAAGAGATTTTGGTTTTGGGAATCCGTTTTAACCACCTCAAAGGCTGGATTTCTCCTCAGCCAGCAGGCTTTCTCTTCCACCACCAATCCCCAAATGAAAAACTTTTTTTTTTATAGATAGAGGATGATAATGAGGGTTCCGGATTCAAGATGGATAGAAGAATAAGTGTTTATGATTTAGAAATGGAAGATGAGAAAGATGAATGATTTAGAAGATACCAAACGAGCGGCTCTGATACCACTTGAAGGACCCTAAGATCGGCTCACTCAAATGGATCAGATTTGGTTATGAACTCCGGATGGAGAACTGGATGGATTGAAGGGTCGCACGAAGGTTGCGGAAAGGCCTTTGATATTCCCGACTCCAAATGGTTCTTGATATCACTCACAAGACCACGAAGTGAAGGATCTCTGGTCGTTACTTGATATGACTCACAAGACCAACGAGCCACCATGTCCGGATCATGAACCAGACTGGACCAAGTGTGTCATATGTCTTCAGAAAGGTGAAGGATCCTTGCCTTAGTGAAACTTGGCTGATCAAAGTGCGTGAACTGATCAAAAGGGTAGATCAGTCCATCAGTACGGTCGCCGGTACGTGCAGTATGGGCCAATCGAGCCAAAGCAGAGAAATCTCGATCATTTTGTGAAACCTCATGATCCAAGTCAAGTCTGGCATGATCTTTCTCAAGTCCGGGATGATCTTTCTCAAGTCTGGCATGATCTTTCTCAAGTCTGGCATGATCCAAGTCAAGTCTGGCACGGTGAAAAACATGAACCTCGGTTGAAATGTTCAGAACGTCTTGAACTCCATGCTGAGCTGGTTCCATGTAATGATCCGTGGACTGCGGCACATCAACGAGTTCCAAAGGTTGTGAGTTGCCAAAGGGTGTAAGTAACCAAGCGTTACAGACGACAAGAGGTACGAGGACCAATAGGTACCAAGGACCGAAGGGGTGCATGTTCCAAACGTTACCTGTTGAGACAGGTCGTGTCCGTTCCTTAGGGATCAGACCATGTCTTGTCCGTCGAGACAAGTACACGGTTCGTCTAAGCCAGGGTAAGAGTCGCAAGGTCCGATCGGCCGTTTGGCCTACTCGGATTAGGCGTGAGGCTTACTCGGCCGTTGGATCCAGGCCCAAGGCCGGATCAGGTAAGAAAGTCCGTTGGGCCATTGAGCCGGACTTCATCTAGGCCGGTCGCACCTAGATTCTATCCGGATGGACGGATTGGTCTTCGGGACGATCCGGGCTGTTCGTGTGTTCTGTTTATCTATTCTGGACTGTCTATCTGATTCTAAGTCAAGGGGTGGTTGGTTGAATGACTTAGGATTCGGTAGGCAGGGTTTATATATTTTTATAAGTATATTTTCCGAGGTTTATCTATGTTCTAGGAACCAAGCCAAGCATTGTAGAATCGACCAGTTCTATTTTCGGTTATGATTAATGCTTATCTGGTTGTGGTTTCAGAAACTAAGGATGGTTCTGGTCAAGCCAAGGAGCCGTGAAGGCTCGGTCAGTGAGAGGCTGTGTAACGTATGGTTAGATGATGCTAGGGATGAACTAGTGATTGTCTATGAAACGATTAAGAAGTTGTGTATCGGATCTCATGTTTCTAAGTAATACATTTTATACACATTTATATTCCGCTGTGCTATCTGTTCAATTGTTTTAGAACCTCGGATTCGAACATGACTTAGTAAATGAAAGACATAAAATGAATCAAACAAGCAAGGGATTGATTAAGTAGCAAATGGGTCCACTTTCGTCGAGAGGCCGGATTCGGGTGTTACAGACCCTGACGGGATTCCGCTGGTTAAAGAGTTTGAGGATGTGTTTCGGGCACTACAGGGCATTCCCCCTAATAGGGCTGACCCGTTCATAATAGAACTAGAACCAGGGACGGCCCCAATGTCCAAAAGTCCATATCGTATGGCTCCGGCCGAGATGGCCGAGCTAAAGAAGCAACTGGAAGAGTTGTTGGACAAAGGGTTCATACGACCAAGTGTCTCGCCTTGGGGAGCACCAGTTCTTTTTGTGAAGAAAAAGGATGGTAGCTTAAGGCTGTGTATTGATGACCGAGGGTTGAATAGGGTTACTGTGAAGAACAAGTACTCATTACCCAGAATTGATGAGCTGTTGGATCAGCTCAAAGGGGCCAAATGGTTTTCCAAGATTGATTTAGCCTCAGGGTATCATCAGATCCCAATTGAGCCTAATGATATCAGGAAGACGGCGTTCCGGACCAGGTATGGCCACTATGAGTTTGTGGTTATGCCATTTGGTCTAACCAATGCACCAGCTGCATTCTTGGATGAATTTGTAATCATCTTCATAGATGACATACTTGTATATTCCAGAAACAAGGAAGACCATGAGAAGCATCTCAGGGCCGTACTAGGACGTTTGAGGGAACAAAAACTCTTTGCCAAACTAAGCAAGTGTAGTTTCTGGCAGAAGAGCGCTGGGTTCCTCGGACACATTGTGTCTGATCAGGGCGTGTCAGTAGATCCGGAGAAGGTTCAGACTATACGAGATTGGCCACAGCCTAGGAATGCTACTGAGGTTAGGAGTTTCCTAGGGCTGGCCGGCTACTACAGAAAGTATGTCAAGGGGTTTGCCAGTTTGGCTCAACCCATGACACGACTTACAGGCAAGGATGTGAAGTTTGCCTGGAATGAAGGGTGTGAGAAGTGTTTCTCAGCTCTAAAGGATATGCTGACGAATGCACCAATATTGGTATTGCCGGAGGGAGATCAACCTTATGTGGTCTATACGGATGCGTCCATCACTGGGTTGGGGTGCGTCCTGAAACATGGGAAGGTGATTGCTTATGCCTCGAGACAGCTGAGAAAGCATGAAGGGAATTATCCGATCCATGATCTAGAGATGGCGGCCGTGGTGTTTGCTTTGAAGATATAGAGATCGTATCTGTACGGAGCCAAAGTCCAGATTCTCACTGATCATAAGAGCTTGAAGTACATTTTCACTCAGCCTGAGTTGAACTTGAGACAAAGAAGATGGATTGAGTATGTGCTGATTATGATCTGGACATATCATACCATCTAGACAAGGCTAACCTATTGGCTGATGCCTTAAGCCGGAGAAGGGCAGATGTCTCGGCCGAAAGAGAAGCGGATGAACTAGAAGGGATGGTTCGGTCACTACATCTAAATTCCTTGGTTGGACGTGATGAGCCATTGGGATCCGAGGAAGTGGATCAGGCCGATCTACTTACCAGGATACAGCAGGCCAAGAGTTTGGATGAGAACTTGCAAAAAGTGGCTCTTAACGATAAGACGGAGTATCAGATCACAAGCAACGAAACAATCTGGGTGAATGGCCGAGTAAGTGTTCCAAACAGCAAGGGGCTTAAAGAAGAGATTATGAGTCAGGCTCATAAGTCAAAGTTCTCAGTCCACCCCATGCTGAATAAGATGTATAGGGATTTAAAAAGGTACTATCACTGGTAAGGATGAAAACAGCGAGTGGGTGGCGAGGTGTCCTACTTGCCAGCTTCTGAAGGCCGAACATCAAGTGCCCAATGGTATGCTCCAGAATCTCCCCATACCAGGGTGGAAGTGGGATCACATCACAATGGATTTTGTGACCAGTTTTCCTACGACCAGGAACCAAAAGGATGCGGTTTGGGTGGTGGTTGACAGACTAACCAAGTCGGCCCACTTCTTACCAATACAGAAAGGAGATGGAGTGGATCAGATCGTGAGGATTTACTTGGACGAGATAGTACGTCTGCATGGAGTGTCGGCTAGTATTGTCTCGGACAGAGACTCTAGGTTCACCTCTTACTTCTGGCAGGCTTTTCAAAAAGCCTTAGGAACAAGAATGAACATGAGCACAGCCTATCATCCTCAGACGGATGGGCAGTCAGAGAGGACAATCCAGACATTGGAGGACATGTTAAGGGCCGTGGTGTTGGATTGGGGCGACTCATGGGAAAAGCATCTACCCTTGGTCGAGTTTGCCTACAACAACAGTTTCCATACTAGCATTGGGATGTCACCTTATGAAGCACTGTATGGACGGCCTTGCAGGACGCGATTATGCTGGACCCAAGTGGGGGAGAGGAGCATGTTGGGTCCTGAGATAGTGGAAGAAACCACCGAGAAAATAAGGTTCTTAAAGGAGAAAATGAAAGAAGCACAGGATCGTCAAAAGAGTTATGCATATAGACGAAGGAAACATATTGAGTTTGAAGTTGAAGACTTGGTATATCTCAAGATGATCACATTCAAAGGGAGGGCTAGAGTTTCTGGCAGAAGAAAACTAGACCCTAGGTACTTGGGTCCGTTCAGAATCATAGAAAGAGTTGGGGCTGTGGCTTATAAGTTGGAACTGCCACCAGCCATGGATGCGTTCCACAACATGTTTCATGTGTCCCAACTCCAAAAATGTTTGTCTGATCAGGACATAGTCCTACACGAGATCCCTACAGATTTGGGTAAGAATCTGACTCTAGAGACGAGGCCGGTCCGCATAGTGGATCGAACAGAAAAGACAACAAGGAAGAAGACCATTCCCATGATCAAGGTCGTGTGGGAATACAATGGCAAGGATGTAATCACTTGGGAAACAGAGGCAAGGATGAAGGCCGAGTATCCTGAGTGGTATGATCAGGTGGTCCCCGAGGAAACACATGATGAGGATTCGAGGACGAATCCATCCCAAGTGGGGGAGACTTCTCATGTCCCCAGTCCGAGATAGGATCGTTGGGATGAGCCATGGTGCGGGGAGATGCACCAGTCAGGTCATTAGACCAGTAGACAAGCGTATCATGGCTCAGACATAGAGTTAAGGGCATCAAAGTGTTGAGACTTAACCAGGGTGAAGAAAGAATGGGTTTAATAGAGCTGGACGAGTGATGTGGGAGCTGGACGGGACAGCGGCCGAGCTTGGGCAGCTCAGGGAAGCTCAATGGGAGCTCAGTCAGTATGCATCAGCTCGTGGAGCTAGAAGGACTACCTCACTCAGCTGGGACCAGCTAGCAGTCAGCTCAACTCAGCTGGGCCGAGTGTTCATGTCCTGGATGGTTGGGCGGTTACTAGGACGGTTATGGTGGTTTGGTTAGATGGTCCGGCCACGGTATGGACGGTCAGTTAAAGGGCTTGGCCTTGGCTTCAGGATAGAGAACCGACAGGGACAAGGACATGAGCAGTTGGAGGCAGTTGAGGACCGGTTGGGGGCAGTTATTGCCGAACGGTTGCAAACGAGAGAGAGACACCTTTTCGGTTACAACTCCCACCCGTTCGGCCCCATGGCTGTTCCGACTCCCTCTCTCTATAAATACAGAGCCCTAGATCCAGAATTTGACACAGAATTCTTGAGGGGAACCTCTGCCAAAATCGTGAGAGACAAACCCCAGAAAGAGAAGAGAGAACCGGCGATCCAAGGAGAGAACCAGCGAGAGGCTTGGCTGTTCCAGGAGGAACCGGATCGTGGGAAGCAAGGCCTGAGGAGATGGATACCAGACAGAGAGAAGGAAAAAGAGAAGGAGATGGCGCCTGGGGAGAGAACGCCCAAGGTCAGTGGTGTGGACGGCAAGTGATCGGCCCGAGACGGCTGATGATCCGATCGGGCTTGTGGCCGGTTTGCTATGCGCCTACATCTACTCTCTCTATCTCTTTAGATTTGCTTGTCCTATGAGATTATTGTGTTCGTTTGTTCTGTTCATACACGGAAGACTGAACAAGGCCCTGGCCGGTTCAGTATCCAAGTCCTTGGCCTTTGGCCGGACTTTTCATGGTCGGATTTGGATGTTCTAGTGTGTTTTGTTGGAAACTGTTTATGGGAATCTCTTAGTTGGGAGTTATCAGAGATTATCATGAATTTTAATTAGTTTTT
>NW_022610279.1:0-2500 GCF_000309985.2 Brassica rapa | reverse complement strand
GGGGGCCAAAATCACCCGAACAGTCCACGGGAAGGGTCAGCGTGCTGAGTCCAAGGACCAACGTGCTGATATGTGTACTGATGGATTGCCACTGACGTCCTGTGTGTGCTGACGGATACACACGGACACACACAGACAGCCACGAACGTCCTGTGTGTGCTGACGGACACACACGGACGTCCTGTGTGTGCTGACGGACAAGCACAGATGTCCTGTGTGTATTGAACAGACAGCCCACGTGGGCCAAAATCACCCAAACAGTCCACGGGAAGGGTCAGCATGCTGAGTCCAAGGACCAACGTGCTGATATGTGTACTGATAGACAGCCACGGACGTCCTGTGTGTGCTGACGGACACACACGGACAAACATGGACAGCCCCGGACGTCCTGTGTGTGCTGACGGACACACACGTATGTCCTATGTGTGGTGATGGACACTCACGGACGTCCTGTGTCTACTGAACAGACAGCCCATGTGGGCCAAAATCACCCGAACAGTCCACGGACAGTCTATGGTTGTCCAAAATCAGCCACGGGAAGGACCAACGTACTGATATGTGAACTGATGGACAGCCACAGACATTCTGTGTGTGCTGACGGACAGCCACGGACGTCCTGTGTGTGCTGACGGACACACACGGACGTCCTGTGTGTGCTGACGAACACACACGGACGGCCTGTGTGTACTGAACAGACAGCCAACGTGGGCCAAAGTCACCCGAACAGTCCACGGGAAGGGCCAGCATGCTGAGTCTAAGGACCAGCGCGCTGATATGTTTACTGATGGACAGCCACAGACGTCCTGTGTGTGCTGACATACACACACGAACACACACAGACAGCCACAGACGTCCTGTGTGTGCTGGCGGACACCCACGGCCGTCCTGTATGTACTGAACAGACAGACCACGTGGGCCAAAATCACCCAAACAGTCCACGGGAAGGGCCAGCGTGCTGAGTCCAAAGACCAACGTGCTGATATGTGTACTGATGGACAGCCACGGACGTCCTGTGTGTGCTGACGGACACACATGGACACACAGACTGCCACGGACGTTCTGTGTGTGCTGACGGACACACAGGGACGTCCTGTGTGTGCTGATGGACACCCACGGACGTCCTGTGTGTGCTGACGGACACACACGGACACACATGGACAGCCACGGACGTCCTGTGTGTGCTGACGGACAGCCACAGACGTCCTGTGTGTGCTGGCGGACACCCACGGACGTCCTGTGTGTACTGAACAGACAGACCCAAACAGTCCACGGGAAGGGCCAGCGTGCTGAGTCCAAGGACCAACGTGCTGATATGTGTACTGATGGACAGCCACGGACATCCTGTGTGTGCTGACAGACACACACGGACACACATACAGCCACGGACGTCCTGTGTGTGCTGACGGACACACAGGGACGTCCTGTGTGTGCTGATGGACACCCACGGACGTTCTGTGTGTGCTGACGGACACACACGGACACACACGGACACACACGGACAGCACGGACGTCCTGTGTGTGCTGACAGACAGCCACAGACATCCTGTGTGTGCTGGCGGACACCCACGGACGTCCTGTGTGTACTGAACAGACAGACCCAAACAGTCCATGGGAAGGGCCAGCGTGCTGAGTCTAAGGACCAACGTGCTGATATGTGTACTGATGGACAGCCACGGACTTCCTGTGTGTGCTGACGGACACACATGGACACACACAGACAGCCACTGACGTCCTGTGTGTGCTGACGGACACACATGGACGTCTTGTGTGTGCTGACAGGACACCCACAGACGTCCTGTGTGTGCTGAAGGACACACACTGACAGCCACAAACAGCCACGGACGTCCTGTGTGTGCTGACGGACAGCCACAGACGTCCTGTGTGTGCTGACGGACAGCCACAGACAGCCACGGACGTCTAGTGTGTGCTGGCGGACACCCACGGACGTCCTGTGTGTACTGAACACACAGCCCACCTGGGCCAAAATCACCCAAACAGTTCATGGGAAGGGCCAGCGTGCTGAGTCCAAGGACCAACGTGCTGATATGTGTACTGATGGACAGCCACGAACGTTCTGTGTGTGCTGACGGACACAGACGGACACACACGGACACACACAGACAGCCACAGACGTCCTGTGTGTGCTGACGGACACCCACAGACGTCCTGTGTGTACTGAACAGACAGCCCACGCGGGCCAAAATCACCCGAATAGTCCACGGGAGGGGCAGCGTGCTGAGTCCAAGGACCAACGTACTGATATGTGAACTGATGGACAGCCACAGACATCTGTGTGTGCTGACGGACAGCCACGGACGTCCTGTGTGTGCTGACGGACACACACGACGTCCTGTGTGTGCTGACGAACACCCACGGACGGCCTGTTGTACTGAACAGACAGCCACGTGGGCAAAGTCACCCAAACAGTCCACGGGAAGGGCCAGCATGCTGAGTCCAAGGACCAGCGCGCTGATATGTTTACTGATGGACAGCCACAGAC